>NC_054061.1:44520313-44713714 GCF_017639655.2 Falco naumanni
TTATTCAGCACAAAGAATTTATCCCACATATGCAATAATTTAGGAGTGTACTTGTCTTTTCTACTTCTTCATTCATATACAAAGTGTACTTGAAAAAATACCCAAAACCCTCTCAACTTTTTTTCCGCTTATTTTATTTGTTATCAGCATTCATCTACTTTTTCTGGGATTATGATCTTTCAGAACAAATCAGATATGACAAATGGTCAGTGGGTAGGCAAATGACTTTTAGCAAACATATTGCAGGCTTTTGTTTGATGACTTTTTTAAAATGCAAATTTCTAGCAAACTGTTCAGAGGAAATAAATTACTTCCCAACTCTTACCCTTTCAGTTGAGTTCTCATTCCATGTTCCTAGTCTTTCAGCAAGAACTGGGCAGCCAAGACGTAACAGTCATAATATTTTTGGAAAATGAGAAGTAAAAAAAAGAGACTTAAAAATAATCTATGAAAAATAACACAAAAGCCCTTGTCATCATAATGAATTATCTTAAAACAAGACCAAAACCAAACAGCAATTACAGTTAGGCCACATTTAGCCACTTTTGGAGTGTCAGTTAACTTTAATTTTAAATTACAAGAAACAATACTGCTCAATGTTTTTTGACTAAAAGCATTTAATAGTGAAGTCTATCTGGAAAGATGATTTGATTGGAGGAGGAAAAACGACGATATAATTAATACTTACTTTCTTTGTAAAACAGGGTACAGTAGGATTTGAAAATCAGATCAACAAATGCCTGGAGCTGGCAGAATATCTCTACACTAAAATAAAAAACAGAGAAGAATTTGAGATGGTTTTTGAAGGGGAGGTAAGTTTTCTTTCATTTAACTTGTGTGCAGGAGCAAAGTCTGTATGGAATTTCAAAAACAATCTTAACACTTCTCACAGTTCTTCAAGCCAGCTATGCAAAACTGGTCTTATTTTCTAAAGAACTACATAACTATTGGCATCTGGGAAGTTTTTTGGCCAAATGCATGTGGTTTTGTACCATGAATGATTTATCATCTTTCCTGCTCTTCTGCAGAGGACTTCTCAGTTTAGGGCATAAAGACTACCTTAATACGATCTACTCATGCTGAGATTCCATGTTATAACATACATAACTGAGAATCTGCTGGTTTTGCTGTACGTTCTGTTGTTAGTGCCACTGCATAAGCCCTTGGTTGATAGAATAACAAATACGCTTCATCTCTCTGCTTAGCAAAAAAAGGAAAATTGTGTTGCCTTTGCTGTGATCCTGGAAAACAGTTCCTCATGAAACTGCATGAAGGTGAAAAGCATTTGCACTTCATTAGCACCCTAAACCACTGTAAATAGGACAATGCATAGGGAATCCAAGCCAGCAGGTGCAACCTGCAGTACTGGAATCAGTTTTCTTTGTTTTAACATGCAGAACTCGGGAAGTTAATACTGTGTTTTGTCTTTCATGTCTGTGCTAAAACATGCTACTAACTAGCCTTCAGTGTGTGAGTGATCTGTATTATTTTGTTTATTGATGTATGTATTTGGTTCTTTTTGCAGCCAGAGCATACAAATGTATGTTTTTGGTATATTCCGCCAAGTCTCAGGGGCATGCCAGACTGTGATGAGAGAAGAGAAAAGTTACACAGGGTATGTGGTTTATGTTAAATGCAAAAATATAGCCTACTCTTTCAACTCAAAGTATTCTGTTTATTAAAAATAATCTATCTGGGTGTTGACATGTTTCAAATTCTGGGACGCAGTTTTCCAATTGCTTGTTATGACCTTGGCATTTGTTCAGCTTTGTCTCCTATTTATACTGAGGCTGAAGTCACATTTCACCTGTAGAACCAGACACAGAACACAGTCATTCTTTGTTTTGTAGCACTTCTGTGCTCCCAGAAGTGTCACCAATCTGTAAAAAATAGCTAGGCACAAAGATGCCTCGGTCCTGTTTGAATAGGACAGCATATCAGCAAGAGAAGGGAGAAACGGAAGGGCAGTTACTTGAAAATGCTGGGACAGGTAAAGGACATGGAAACCTGTACGTCCTTCTCAGGTCTATTTTGATTTTAAATATGCTTGGTTGGTCATGCATTAATACATTTCAATGAAAATGAATACCCTTTGAAGGACTGTGGGATAAATTTATTTGAAGAAATGATAGAAGGAAGTGAAGGCATCATAAAGGCACCGCCGCTTAGGACTCGCAGCTGAAGTGAAATACTTTTATTTTGTAGTAGCATTTTAGGCAGACTAAAGTGGAATGAAGTATGTGCAGGAGACAAAAGAATGGTTTAATAGTTGTCAAAATGACTTGCAATTTTTTTTATGTTTGGGAAGGGAGAAGAATGAGCAAACTTGGGAGGTTTTGTAGAGGATTTTATGTCTGCATCACACTGGGGAAAGAGAATAGAAATTCCTGAGTCAACCCAGTGACATGTTAGATAAAGAAATTGCCAAAGAAAATAAAAGAGGAAGATAGGTGAGACTGGTAAGGAAGGATGAAATGTTTGACTTGACCCTGTTAAATGTTAGAGATATAAAGCATCCTACCAAACAGTAAAAAAGCCAGACATCTGACCTTGGCTGGCAGAGAGTAGAGCAGAAGAAGGTCTGGATGGAAAACCTGGGTTCAGTCAATATCAAATATTTCGATTGTTGGAACATTATTCCTTGTAAATTCAGTGAGGAAGTGCAATTGCGGTAAATGCACAGTACAGCAAAACTTACTGGAAGGTTTCCGTGGCTTATGCTAACAGAAAATATTCTTTATGACATACAAATTTTTGAAAAATTTCTATCATTGTTCCCTGCTCCCCCCCCCCCCCCCCCCCCCCGGCTTTGAGAATACATAATATTCTCATGGAAAATACCCTCAAAAAAGATATTTCTGGAGAAGGCTTTCATAAAACCACAGAAAACACTTTTTCATGAAAAAATCTTCAGCACAAAGAAATGACATGTATATTTAATATATAAAATTATTATATAGTGAATACTCTAGGATTCTATTAGTCTCTTAGTCAAAAAGATGGATGTTATTGTTGTCAACTTTCCTTTAAATATCCAGTCTTAGATGTTTAGTTTTTCAAGCTTTTTCTGTTACAGATCTTTTAATAAAAACTAGTGTCTTTCTGATCTATCAATTTATTTTTTCCAAATTAATAAATGTTGTGACATATGAGGAAAGGATTGACTTTTTAAATTACTCTTCTCTCCCTCTCTCTTTTCTCTTTTTTTTTTAAATTATAAAGGTGGCACCGAAAATCAAAGCACTGATGATGGAGTCAGGTACTACCATGGTTGGATATCAGCCTCAGGGCGATAAAGTCAACTTCTTCCGAATGGTCATCTCAAACCCAGCAGCAACTAAATCTGACATTGACTTCCTCATTGAGGAAATAGAGAGATTGGGGCAGGAGCTGTAGTACAGTCGTTGAATGATTTATTTCTCTAATTCACTCTTTTCCAGCACTGGCTATTTTTGTAACCCAGTTCTGCAGAACATGTTTTAAGGAAATTATCTTTCTGTAAGTTCCAATCTCCTAAGACATCCTTAAACAAAACACCTATAGGCTACTGAAACATATGTATTGGTAGATCATATTACTGAGGGAAAATGTATTATCTTGAAGTTGAAATACTATTGACTCTTACATTGGTCTTGTTTATTGTAGTCAGCAGGAAATTAGTAAGTACTAAAATAGCAAATTAAGAATTCTGCACAGTATATATGTACAGTATAAATAAATATATATAATTATATATATATACATACATATATATATATATATATATAAAAAGTGGTTATAAACTTAGATCTAAGCCACAGCATGTTTTCCACTTTAAGAGAATTAACTTTTCCTTCAACAACTAATGATGTGGACGATGTGCTACAGATTTTTCTGCCAGGTAAAAATAGACATATAGAAACATTTCTAAAATGTAGATTCTTAGGAGCTAAAGAAAACGTATAACTGTATCAAACCTTATTGTTGGTGCTTCTCTCACATACAAAACAGCAATCTCTAACAGCACCTTCGAGTAAAATAGTTGTATTTCTCCTTTAGTGTCACATCAGGGGATAATAGTAGCAGAGTCATTGTAACAGGTATATTATTGCTGTATTTTTAGAGGTTAATTTGTGTAGATTGTGTATATTATTGTTAAATGACTTTGTGTAAAAGGATTTAAATGTAATAGTTTTACAGCAAGATAACTGTTGAATTGTAGGTATATGAAATATTTGCTTATTTATATGCAGAGATTTACCATGCTGAAGAGTTGTCTTGTATTTTCTTCCATTTGTAATGTATCCTATTTATATATTATTGAAGTTCTAAATAATGTTTATGGTATTTTAGTGTCTTTGTGAGCCAAAGAAAAAATACAAAAATATTAGTTGACACTTTCATTTAAATCCTAGTGCCCTTAAATAAGAACTTACAGATAATTTTACTGAATATAAGGAATTCTAACATTGTGTATAGACTGTCAAATGATGAGATCCTTTAAATCTATTAGAATTTTCAGTTTTATTTATTGTAATGTCAGACTGTCTGTTTAGTGTTCTGAATGCTTTTCTAGTGAATATTGGTTGTTAACCAAGGCCCCTGTTTTTGAGTTGTATTTCAGGACTAATCTCTACGACCATTTTAATTAAATTCTGTGGAAGTTTTAACCAGCATCATTCTTTTAGTGAAATGGAATTCACTATGTGTTTGGAGCTTATAAAATAAATAAAACCAAAAGTAATCTCAGAATCTTTAAATACAGCTGGCTTGTCATAACAATTTCAACTGGCTAGACTTTTCAAAGTATAGACAGCAGAGTCATCTGCAGCCTGTTCAGTTTTACTCATTAGATAACCCATACTACCAAGTGGAAAACGCCACACTGGAAGCAGACTAGTGGAAGAAAATAAAGATTCAGTAATCTTCTGTCTACTGAGTTACTGTCATAGTGATAAATAGAATATGTTAATTTCAAATCTTATAATACATGATTCTGTGGCTATCTCCTATGCAAGTCACTAATTAACTGTTTTTCTTTTCTCCCCCCCGCCCCCCCCCCCCCGCCCTTCCCAATCCACAATAAAATTAAACTATTTTAGAAACATTCAGTGAAATCCAGTCATGCTATACAGTTCTCACAGCCCCTCTGGCCCCCTTCAGCCCAGTGGAAGGACAGCTACAGCCAGGAGACATTTCCACCCTGCAGGTCCCACTGGTCATCTCCTGAGGATGCTGTCTCACATCTTTGGCTGCGTCAGAGCAGGGAGAAGGAAGAAGCTGTCATGGTAAATGCCGTATCATATAGCATAGCCTTTCTAGCTTTTCACAGGACTATTGCTTATCCCTCTTCCATAACCTTCTGTAAAACATTCTTGAAATTGAGTGGAATCTAAAAATTATTATGAATTTGTCACTGTCATTTAGATTTATGAGTACAACTTTCAAAAGATTACCTACATAGTTACTTTTATGCCATGAAACCCCCCAGTGATCTCCCCAGTACAGTATTTCTTTCATTAGGTTATTTTCCTTAAGACACTGTAGTTGGTTTCATGTTTTCTTGATATTAAACCTCAATCCTCCTTAATTATTACCCTGATTAAATTTCTTAATGTAAACATCCATGCTGTATGACCTCAGGCCTGCAATAGAGAAGTAGTCAGCATGGACATTGACTTCAGCACCAGCTTCCATAACACTAAATGCTGTTCTTTATAGATACCAGCTATGCATCAACAGCAGAGGGCCTCTCCTTAAGAGCCGTTTTTAGAGTACAGAAAGGAGTTTGTTTTGAAGAGGAAGTACGTGTCACATTTCGATTTACGGGCTTCTGCCTGGAATTTGGTTTCTGTAACAGTTCTACTTTATTCAGAGGGCAGCTACAGAAGACTGAAAGATTTCCCTCAGTCCTTCTTGTTTACGAGAAACAACATGAACTAGTGTAATCGATGCAAAGATGTATTACTGCTGACTTAGCTTCACCAGAGGATTTTTACATCTTCCACACAAACAGCACCATGGTCCTTGTAATCTCTTCAACCAGTTCTTGGGTGGAAATTTCTGACTTCCTTCACCTCCCTAGACAAGATATTTCAGCAGAAGTGTTAGTAAAGACCCCAACTTACCCTTAATCCTCTAACCTTAATGTTTTAACCTCATGGACCTTGTATCCAGATCATCATCCCAGTATTCTAATAATAATTTATTGTATTTAAAGTGTCATTCTCCTAGAAACATATAAGCTAGGTAAAGGGAATAATCTTCATGTAACCAATCATGAAACTATAGGAAAGACTTATACAATATGGCTTATTGGCGTTCATACAGCGAGCCTTGGACAGTTCTGTGATGTAGTTGGAAATAGATCTAGATCTCTTCAGCACATACACAGTGTTTTGCTTACTAAAATGTCTGCTTCTTCATTGAATAGAGTATCTTGTGTTTTGAAGGTCAAAAGCATCAGAGGTTCGACCTATTGCCGTTGCTGGTTTGCAGCTAGGTGGGAACCATGGAGCTCCTCCTGCTTGTTCCAGAATTGAGACAGTTAACACTGAGCTGTTTTCTCTAAAGACAGGGTGTTTAAATTTATCTTCCTACTCTCTGCATTTTATCTTGCCTTTCTGCAGTGTTGTGTCTTGACACAAATGACACCCACAATTAGGTTTTTGCAAAGCTTTTAATTCTAATATCAGATGTTGGTGTGTTTCCCTATGACATGCACCATGTTCCACAGGCACAGGGCTCATATAAATTTCTGACTTGGTCAGCTGATTTAAACAGAGCATTTACAGTCATCAGTGAGAGAACTCATCTGTGTTTTCTTCTCAGTAGGTAATTTTCACGTGAGTAATATGTTACAGCTTCTCAGACAAAAGCTTACCTGGAATTTTCCTGCTTTTTAATCCATACTCTGTTGGCTGTGAGAGATCAGGAAGTATGGATATACAGAAGTGTTGACTAATTCAAAGCATTGCAATTCCAGGTGAGTGATTTCGTTTTTCTGAGGTTTGAAATACACTCTAAGGTAGCAATATTGCCTTTAAAATCACATGGACAATCACTGTAATTTTTGTGGGGGTGAATTCAGATCAAATAAACAATATGTAAGACCTGAGCTGAACATGTAACTGCAGTGCTTATTAACTGATGTAATTCATTTGGAAAAGTCTGATTGTTGGATAAAAATCAACAGCAGCTGTTGATTTTGAATGAGAAAAATTCTGATTGTATTATTAAAGGTACTTTTTAGAGAAGATAGATTATGCCATTCATGGCAGACAGACGGAACCAGGGGCCTTGGGAATAACCCAGGATTTTAAAATCATCATTGACTTAGTTAATGATCTGTTTTTTGAACAGTGACAAATATGAAGAGATTTTTTAAACAGAATCTCTGTTTTGTGGTTTAAGAAATGTCGAAGTTATAAAGGAGATATGCAATGCAGTTTTAATTTTTCAATAAAAGTCGATCTTAAAACTGTCTAATTTGTCTCATATAATTTTTGTGAGCTCTTTTGTTTCCTTAAGAATATGAGACAAAAGCCATACAACATTATCCCTCACATTAAAAGCAGTAAGGCAAATGTTAAGGCTACTATTTAGTTTTAATTGTGAATTAAATGTGAGCTTGTACCAACGCAGACTGAGGAAGAACCGCAAGCTCTGAACCTTGATCAGCTTGAATAGGGCTGTCAAGACATTAGTGCTGTGTAGAAATGCTAAAAAATAGATAATCTAAAAATCTTTCTGTATGGTGTTTTGTGTGGTTTATAACTGTGTCCAGTTTATACAGAGGACCCAAGAAAGTAAACAGGAACTTTGGAATAGGTAAAAAAAAATAATATCAAGCCCTTGTGGTAAAAGCCCTGCTATTTAATCTGTTGATATATTTATAAAACTTATTTCTTGTAATGCAGGTCTCACTCCCAGAAAGACTTGAATACATGCTTAACTTTGCACAGTTTGCAATGTCACTGGTTGGTCTCAGTGTTTGTTTATTAAGCACCTTTAAATCTGCACACAATCAGAACTAGGGTATTTTTATGCAATCAAGAACCTACTTGACTGAAAAAGTACTTTTCTGTATGTAATGTAAAAAAATAGAAGAGAGGACCAGGCCTAAAGGTGTTTTGAACAGTGTTATGTTTCAGCACTTCCGCGCATCTGGCAAGAGATGATACAGAGGTGGGACGAGGAGCCCTCAAGGCCATATGGCAACATACTGTGGAATCAGTACTGCAGGGCATGGGGTGCCTGACTGCAAAAACATTTAAAGTTTGTAGAGCAGAAAATCTGTGAGGGTTCTTATCTGAGTCAGTTGGAACTGGGTTTCTTTGTTCAGCCTTTTTTTTTTTTTTAATTAAGCATTATAATGCATGGGGTTTTAGGGTTATTAAAAAGTTTCCTTGAAACACAAATAAATGAGATATTGACAGCTTTATTTTGTGAGTAAAGTAAATATGTTTTGTGAGAATGATTTTGTGAAGGTGTACAAGGGAAGCCTAGTCTTGCCACCACAGAAGTCAAGAGGAGAATTACTGCTGAGTGCATGAATCAATCTTTCCCGTTCTTGGAAGTGAAAGACCATTTCCTAACAAAACAACAGAATGACACCCAAAGTCTGAGATAAGAATTTCAGTATTTTTTCCCTATATTCTCTAAAAAAAGGCTATGAATAATGCAGTAACATCAAACAAATTCAATGTATTTCATGTAGAATCATAGATGTTTTAAAATACAACAGAAACTGAGTTTGAGCATAAAATAGTTGAAACGTAAAATTTATAAGAATGCCGTAACTTCAGGGAAATGCTTTTTTTTCCGCTATTTGGACTTGAGTGAAGCATAGTAATTACAAAATACAAGTCCTCCCCTGTGTAAATGTAGTATGAATAAAAGCTTTTATGGCAAAGCTTTTGGCACATGATATGTCTTACGGTGATTAAAAAGTCTGGATTCTAGACCATATTTTGGGGTAACTTGCCATTCTATTATGGGAGTTAAATTTTTTGTGTGTGTGTGTGTACCAAATATATTGAAAAATAAGAGTAAATTTTGAATTCATAAAAGTATAAAATTATTTTTTTCATGATACAGAGAAATTCTGATTGATTACTACTTGATGCATTATCCCTAGAACTGTCATTGATTTTAATGCTATGTAACAAATTTTATTTTGATTGCTTTAGGGTAGGATTAGCATCCTTGAAGTAGGGTGAGTTTTCTCAAGAACAGTTTTCGAGTTAAAGAATTTTATGCAGCAAGCTAGGCATTAGGAAAATACATGCTGCAAAGAAACTTAAGTCCATTAGTGTAGTGTGCAAATTAAAATAATATAAATTATGGGAAATGCTTGCATCAGGTGTGAGTATTAAAGAATGTTCAGCTTACATACAGACTTTCATACTGTTCAATAAAATGTTAGGACCCCAGTGAAACTGTTTGTCGTTAGCTAAAGTGCACTGTGGTCAGCAGAATTACATCTGCTTGAATGAATTCCTTAGTGTTTCGTAATTCCCAAATTGTGACAGTTATGCTCAGGGCGATGACACATCAGCCAGCAGTACTGCTCACTGAAGAGCTGCCACTAAGCTAGCGAAGGGGAAGTGAGGCAGCACAAGCATTGGCTGAAAGCAAAGGTTAAAAGGAAGGATGGCTGCACAGCACGGAAGGATTTGGGTTTCATTAGAGCCTTTGGAAGAATCAGACTTCAAGACAAAGCAGAACAAAAATTACGGTTAGATTAAAAGATAGGATGCAAGCAGAACCTGGTCAGCAGACCTGGTAAAGAAAGGAAAAAAGTCCTGGCTCTCTGTTTTAATAGGTCTATGTACTGAGGAAAAGTGGAGCATTGTTTAGTAATAATGATAACAGAAAAATCTGAAGATAAAATATTACATGCCTTGATTTATTTCTGCTAGTTATTAGGGAATCTGTTCAAAATCTGGGTATAATTATTTCAAACTGGATAAGTATACTTTATGTTTCTATTCATATTTCTTGGTATAAAACACAAGGACACATGTATGTACATACTCTGTGCATCAGAAAAAAGGAAATCTCGCATGATATTGACCATTTTATGTAGGACCTTTCAGATCATCTGCAAAGATTCTTGAAGTATAACATTCAATAAGTATATCTTGAAGGAAGTAGTAAATTATTTTCCCTTACCTTTGAAAGCATATGTGTGTGTTGTGTATGTATATGAATGAGTAAATCTCTATCATGTTAAATTCTTAAATTATATGCCTTTTAACAGGATGCCAGCCTAGTTCATCAGAGAACAGTTGATTTGAGGCAGGAATTGCTGTGAAAAGTTTTGGCCTTGTTTTATGTGGAAAGGTGTTGTGCCACTACAGTGCGAGCAGAAGTGTGTAAGAGCATTGCAGGTGATAGGAAATGGAGAAAGACTAAGTTCAACATTTCGAGAAAGCCTAGAAAAATGTCACAACAAGCAAAATCAACAAATGTAAGTACAATTACTTTGACTTAGAATTACAGAAGCCTGTCGCTTGTGACCACAATGTAAGCTGATTTGAAGTTGTATCTGCTTGGTGTGACATCAGCAAGAGTTTGGGTAATGCCGGTGTGTAAAGCAAGCATATTTGCCTTTAAAAAAAAGGAACTTGAATGCTAACTTTAAACTGAACATGTAAAAGTGTCTCTAAAAAGCAAAATGGGAAAGGCATAAGACATTTCTCTCTCAGTGTCATGTTGGTCAGGGCTTTTTATGTTTTTTAATGATTCCACATATTATAAATTATGTTTATTGATGAATGTATTACTTTATTAGTTAGGATTTTCCATGGGCCCCAGAAAAAAATACCATTTATCTCAATTAAGCATCTTTTTGGAAGGCTGCCTGCAGGCTAAGACTGACATTTGTGCTTGTGGACGTAGGGCCAGACAGACCACTCGATTGCACGCAATGAACTCTTTACTTCCATTACTTCGGGTTTGTTATGGTTCCTCGTTGCGCTGCCTGGCTGTGAGCATCCTCGGAAGAGAAGGCCCTGACTGACTGTATCCATCAGCTAATTCACTCTTCTGGCACACGTGCAGCACGGGCACTCACTAATGCACTGGCAGGGCTCTCGATTACCTGAAGGAGCTTAGCTTCACTGGGACACGGGGCGAGATCTCCATGTGCTGGGCTTGATAGTGCTGACCTAAAGCACTGTGGCTGCTTTGATTACAGTGGGATTTTCTGTTTGTGGAAATAATGGCTTCTACTAATTCATTGTAACTATGACTTTCAAGAACCCATTGTTTTCATTTGCCAATAGGTATGCTGCTGCAATAATGTAGTGTGTTCACGTACCTCAGTCATACTATTTCATAGTATATTACTTGAACTTGATTATGTTGTTTCAAGGCTATTACATTTCTTTATACTGTTTTGCATTACCTTCAATTAATTCAAATTCATTATCTCTTCAATTATTCTACATATTTTTCAAGAAGAGGGCTTTTTCATCCCCTGCCACTACAAAACAACCAGGTTTAGTTTCCCTGCTGTAAATACCCCATATCAGTGAGTATTTTTTATTGTTTTCACTCAGTCCCAGTGAAATGTAATTATTCTGTAGGTATAAACTAATTACCAGCTCTATGTTACAGTATAATACAGTGTATATTCTCTTGCCTTTCCAAGGATTTGAGGCCTATCTTTTTGCAAGATCTGACGAGAAGTCACAGATCGCTAATTTGTGCCCTGGTTTGCTAGCAGTGAGAACTGTCATTGCCATCAGACAGCTCCTTCTGCTTTCCTGAGTGAGTACACACAGGCTGGCTGCAGAGCTGGAGCTAGCACGGCAGCTGAAAGGAAACCCAACATTTCTTCCTTTTGAATACATGAACATTACTTTAAAAAGAGCTACTAGGCCAGTAATTGCTACAATTTGCCTTCCCCAAAAGCCTAATTTTAGGTTGTTTTTTGCTGTTTTTTTTCCCTCCCATAAATTCTGTGACTGTAATGTAAATAATTATGCTTAGCCATTGTTGAACGACCTCAGAACTCATGTTGATTTTCTATATATAATGCTGCTATAATTGCACAATTACTGGTGTACTGGAAGCAGTCCAGAGGTGGAATGGAGGTCGTCAGGGGAATTTCAAGAGTCTTTCATTTACTCCATAGCTCAGTTCAGAGCTGTTTCCATTAAGCTGGCAAAGTGGTCAAAAGAAGGAATGGAAATCACTGGATTACATTGTAGAGACCTGGGCTGGATACTCAGAAAAATGTACGTAACTTGAATTTACAACAGGAATGCCTCTTGCCCTCTCATCTTTTATCAAAAACAATTAATTAGAAGAGTTTCAACAAACAAATGGCCCTTACTTGGGACCATGTCCCCAGTTTGAGGTTTGTGTAGCAAACTACTAATTCATCTGTCTACCTACCTTGATAATTTCTAAATAAGCATAATTAATATACAAGTGTACATCTCTAGGCTTGCAACAGAAAATTATTCTTCACTTACAGGACACCCACAAAATTTTAGAAGTAAATAATGCTTTTATATATGTGTGTATATATATGTGTGTATATATATCTGTATAGCCATCTTCCCAGCATCGCATATTGCTCATCCTTCCGATGAATGGATTAAGAGATCCTTTCAAACGCATGTGTAAGAGACAGCATACAAGAAAAGCTTCCCTGCTAGGCTACCAAACCAGTCCCTTCTATCTTTGAATGGAAGAGTAGATTGGGAGGTTGTCCTAACACAGCAAAACAAAATAATTCAGACACTGTCACTTTGGTGGAGTTCTTAGGTACAAATGCAAGGAGGAAGACAGATAAAATGAGTAGTAGTGGTACGCCAAAGAAGAGTCACACAGGGCTAATTTCAAAATAGTAAAATTGCCCAGTAGGCAAAAAGCAAATATATAACACACTTCAGGCTTAATAATTTACAAAGTGGTAAAACATCAGAAGAAGCCAATAAATAATTTGATAACAGAATCAACACTAAGTGACACTCATTGCATGTAGTTTGAAAAAGATACCAGCTTACAGTATGTTGTTTTGTAGGAATAAATTTGACATTGAAATGTATGTATCTACCTATTCCTAACTGCTTGCTTATGTAATTTTAAATGCACAAGATTTTTCTAACGATAATATTTTTTCATTACATCCATAAGTACTAGAAGCAGTTTTTACTGGCTACATCACTCAGCAAGGGTTGCAAAGGAGAATTGTGCAGAGAGGTAAAGCTTTCTTCTACCCACTTTGTTTACTTATGTTTAGCTATCTTAAATCAGGTTGATTTTCTAATAGTGTGGATGTCTATCAAATTGTGTGTTGGTTTCCTAGGCTAAATAATGCAAGTTTCATTATTTAATTCATTTGAAATGGCAAAGGGAAAAGCAAAACAGTGGCAAATATACTGTATAGAAAACTGTTGTAATGACTTGTAGAAGCAAGTAATGTGAACTAACAGATTATTCTGTCTCTACTTGTTTTGAATCTGATGTGGTCTTTGAAATGCAGATTCAACAATCTGGGCAGCTAGCTGTTCAGCAGTTACAAGGAACACCAAGGATTTAGAAAAATGGAGTCCCATTTCCCTATTACACTATAAAATCAGGTTTTTATGCCTACTTGTGATGAGGAGATGAGTTCTGGTAGGTTCTTGTCCACCAACACCAAGTCACACTCACCCCTCCCTCCCCCCCCCTTTTTTTTTTAATTTTTAATCAATTGCAGTTCTCATGGAGGACTGTGTGTTTATATACATATACGTGCCTGCATTAGTCCCAATATCTTGATCAGTTATTCTATTAGAAGCAAAGAAAACAACATAAAATAATGGATCTGAAACATATACATATAAAAGTTAGGAAGATTTTAGCCATCATTTGGTTTTGCTTTCTTTTGTTATGTACTACACACTACAAATCATTTTTAAACTACCTCATAAATTGAAGATCTTTATCATGTATTTCATACTTAGCCGTGCTCTGTAAGCCAGGTTGTAATTGTAGCTGGTATTATGAGTCTGTATTATTTGTAGGCCTCTGGACTCAGTAACAATTTAGAAGATGCAGCTGTTTAATTGCTTTTAGCTGGTTCAGTAATGGTTGCAATTGTTTTACAGTTGTCTGTAATTCCTGGGATTTAGTAGAACTGCTATTTAAAAAAAAGCGCCACCACCACAACAGGAAACCATCAACAGATTACATTCCTAATTTATGCAGTTCGGTTGTAAACTGTTGATGTCTTTCTAACAGATTACCATCTAACAACATAAATAAGGAGGTATTTTAGAACCTAACATAAAAAAAACCAAACCAAACCCCACCAAAACAGTGACTTCACCCTGGTGTAATTCTTTTGAATTTTAGTGAAATTACACAAAGGAAAATAGCATGAAACTTAATGGATTAGAATCAGATGTAATGCTTTGGTTCTACAAGGAATGGGACTATAGCAGAAGAAATAGACAGGTTTGGGAAAGAATGAGGCCAGGGTGCCCATAGGAGATGCTCTGCGTCCGTTTTGTCAGTCTGCACCTGAGTTTCCAGCTACAACTTCAGGTCCATATTTCATGGCTGAACATCCGACAACTTGAACCTGCCAAGCTTTAATGCTGTGGTACAGCTGCACATAATGGTATAAGAATGGTGGGCACTGTACTTCCTCTGTGACCAAGCCTGTTATCTTGGCCGAGCCCCCTACTCAGACAGGGCCACCCAGAGCAGGTTGCCCAGGGCCATGTCCAGATTGCTTTTGAGTACCTTTAAGGATGAAGAATGAGAATGAACCTGATCTCTGGTGTGTCCTATTTTCCTTTTGTATGTGATAGAGAAACCTTAGCACCTATCTGGAAGTGGGAGTAGATTATTTCACTTGGGATTGGGAGGGAGACCTGGTTAATAAAGTCTTAAATAGAAATCTACAAAAAACCCCGAAACAACAACAAATCCTGAACAAACAAGGAGAGACACGATAGAAAGGCAGGAGCCAAAATGAAATATTTCCATCCCCTTACCAGACATCAGAAGGGTCAAATGTCAAGAGTTAGCCCCATTAATGACTTGTAATGAAAAATGTAATATTAAACATGCTGGAAATACCTCACAGGTGACAATTATATTGTGCATTTACAATGGAGAAATAAAATGATTCCCCACAATCATCTTAATATTTTGGATGGGTATTAACCATTAGAAAACTCCTATATTGAGTTAAGGGTTTCCATGAGAACAGAGAAAATATTAAAGAGGTAGGGAGATGGGGTCCTCTGTGGCTGATGTGCTTGGACTATGTAATGAATGACTGGTATTGACTAAGGCAGCCTTTTGACATCGTGTTGCTGTTTTTAAAGTTGTTGGGTTTTGATTTGTCTCAACACGTTTGCTAACACTTTGCAAATCATAACTTTTTAAGGGAACTAGAAGCTAACCTAATTTTGTTGAACTTAGTGGGATTGTCTCAACTGTTACCTGTATTACAGCAATTAGTTTTAAAGCTTTCTAATGTTGCTGTTTCTCGTTATGATAGAGTTAGGTCAATGAGTTCTGTATTGAAAAAAAAACCCAACAAAAACCAAACTGTAACAAATCAGAACCACTTTTCTAAGACATCTGTGCAACTTTGCATTCTGGCTGCATTTTGCACTGATCAGATTTTGAAATTGACACTTTCCAGGTCTCATTTTCCCAGCTAAGTCTCTGTGTGAGGGACATTTTAAAGCCTGAGCAAAAGGGAGTAACCAGTTTTACCAAGGAGGATGCAAGGAGGAAAAGCAAGGTAAAGCTGCAATGAGTTACAAGACTCTTACAAATATTATGTTGCATATTTTAACTGGCAAAATTGGCCTATACAATATGGAGATTTGTAATAGAGATAGTCCCACTGCCTTTGATATTTTAATATGAAAAAAATGCAAATTTAAAGTTTGCATACAGCCCCCTGTCAGTAGATTTTGTGTTTCCAGCTGGGCTTTCAGCAGTCATTGAAGAGAAGCGGTAGCTGGAGAGAAGGCAGTCAAAGGGAAGGCCACGGGGGACAACTGTGCACCAGTGGCTGGGTGAGGACAGAGCTCACATCGAGACCTGGATCTGAGAATTACTTCCAGGTAGGCATATGGCTGTGAGCCTGTGACTCCTCCAGCTCCTGCTGGATCTGGGCCTGCAATTTCTGACTCTTGCAGCACTCTTTGTTCCTTTTCTAAGGAGTTCTGTGAGTAAACTGCCTTTCCCCAGCTCATTTCCTGGCCACAGCAATTTCTTTTGTGCTTCTGTTTGTTAGACTCTTCATGGTGACCGTGTTTTTCTTCTTCATGCTGACTTAAGCAGAAAAAAAATCCTAAATGATCATCTGTACTCAATTTTCTTCAGCCATTTAACTCTTTCAATCCTTGATGTTGCTTTGCCACATCTTAGTAGCTTCTCAGTCCAAATCCTTGTTTCAGCAGCGTCTGACCTTTGGACAACATTCAAGTTTGTGGTGGGATTTAAAAGCCACATGGAACATCACTACGTCTGACACCATATCAAGACAAGACACTCAAAGAAATACTTGCTAGATGGTGTCTGTCTTCCTGAAAACAGATAAAACATCTTCCAGAAACATATTTGAAAGTCCAAGTTAATGCTTTGTTCATCAGCTCTCTCCAACACATGGCAAAACGCTACCCCTACGAGTAGGAAGGCAGAAGCTCTCTAATGGTTAAGAGTCAATCATTGCTATGAGTATCACCACACTCTTCATAATGTGTTATAAAAACTAATCCCTGCATTCAGAGAGGTACTTTGGTCCTTGCAGGACTCAGCCCTCTTGGCTCTAATAGGGATGTGCCCAGAACCACAGCAGGACAGCCAGTGACAGCAGGAACGAAGGGGCAGATCCAGAAACTGGCTGTTTTTTTCCAGCTGGTACATTACACAGAATCACCGGTCCTGTTCATTGCATCTCAAAATATGTAAAACATATTCCAGCACAGGGGAGCCAGCCAGGCCCACCAGCTCCTATCTCTCAAACTTTGTGCTTGCTGAGAAAGCATTCAAGTAGGTGGCACTGGTGAAGACCCTTGAATCGATGTCAGCAGTACAGAAAAGCGTTATTGTTCTGTGTCATTTGGCTTTCAGCGCACTGATTTCAGGTGACCAACTGCTCATTTGATTCTTGAGCTCAACACACGGGTGACATCCTCTGCTGCTGCCTTCGGGACACTGCAGAAAGCAGAGAGCACTCCATCTGCCTGCAGTGAAATGGAAAACCATGTGAAATAGATGCCTGCGCAGGGACAGTGTGTCTTGTCATCAGCTATGCTTTAGTTTAGTTTAACATATCTAGGTAGCTGTAGAAGTAACTTCTGACACGTTTTTCTCTTTCTAAAACTTAACTGGGTTTTGCTAATTCGCCCAGGAAGTCCTGTAACTTTTCCTCTTTGGGAAAGGGTGCCAAGGGCCCTCGGATAGCCAGCAAGGGAAGGATTAACCCCAGCTCCAGCCTCTAGCTGCTTTCATTAGTACAGGTGAGAGGACACAAAGTAAAAATTTTTGGGGAGAAAGGCAGGTTATTGCATTGGGATGAGATTGCTTTGTGGCTAGGCTCATAGGATCTGATTATACCCCAAGCTTTCTCTCTCAGACCATGTTGTTTGTTCCCTCTGGTGACAGCTCATTAAGAGAAAGGTCCTTTGGATTTTATGAACTCTACCTACAGCATAATGCTACCAAGTAACAGTCTTTACTAGGATTTTAAGGTGGTTATTTCAGGATTGCCAGAATAGAGGATTGCCACTTTCAGGGAATATATGATGCTATGTTACTAGTTTGTTTGATTGCGTTCAAACTTCCAAATCTAATCTCAAAATAAATAAAGCATGTTCACAAGGTCCCAGCGGAGGCATCCTGCTGTCTCAGTGATGCGGTAAATAACAGCAAAAGCCTAGATCCTGCTTTTGCTCAAAAATTGTATTTCCTTGTTGTGGAAGACAGAATCCTTCTCCTTGAGGCTTGAAGGAAAGGAAGTTATCAGCTATTGAGGCAGAAGAAAATAAATCACAAAAGACTTCTCAGAGCAAGAAAAGATAAAGGAGAGGGAGTTGAGTGTTGTGTTGTTTTAGTTTTTTCTGAAGGAGGGATTAAGAATAGCTTAAAAAATACACAGTTGTGGAAGCTTTCATAGAACATCTCAGAGGTGAAAACAACTAAAAATATAACAAAGACTTTAAAAAGATCCTTTCCTGAGGCTAAAGCAGATTGCTTTCTCTGAGCTAACAATGCTTTGTTTCAAGCATGGCTGGAAAGAGGCTAATGGTGTTTGGTTTGTAGCCGTCCAGAAGATGGAGGCATGTGCCCTTCTGTGAGTAATGAATGCACGTAGGAGAGCTGCCAGAGAGCTGGAGCTCTGTGAGCAGGGACGAGGAGTATTGTGAAAAACATCTGTAGCCTGTGGGGTCAGATCACCCCTGTGTCAGAGCCTGGGTGCAGTATTTGCCCTGTTAATCTCAAAATCCCCATGATAATAGTTGTTTATTCCTTCTTTCTGTAAAGAGAGACCTCCTTGGACCTTTGTATTTCTTCTTCTCTTACCCTATTCACCTGTCACAGGCAAGACAAAGTGGCAGAAGCCCAGCAACAGCGCACCTGTAGCATATGACGGTGTTCATAGACTGGCTGGTTTCAGAAGGCTACTGCTCTGTATTTAGGGATAGAGAGGAAAATGCCAGGGCTTTGGGTTGAGGCAGCTCTCAGGTAGTTGTGCCTCGGTGCCTCAGCAGTTCCTGTTTCTTACAGCTCTTAGAACTGCTCCTGTGCTCTGACAGCCAAATCTATGAAGGCCAAAGCTATAAAATGAAATACTAGGGATGAAACCATCACAGAGGTTTCTTTTATCCCTGATACTCAAGAATTATACTTGGCATTTCTGCCTGCTCAAGTCTGTCAAGCCAAGTGCAATTTCTTTTCTTAATGTTCAGTGTGTCTGCAGTAACTCTGTAAGGCCTGTAGAAAAGGTCCGGACTTTCTGCCAAGAAGAGCCATGTTTTCAACCTTTGCGGCAGGTACAATAAATGGAGCACTATTCAGGATGGGACACTAAAGGATTTAATGTACGATCCATTTTAAAATACAGGTCTTTTCAGCATCAGCCTTCCTCCAATACTGCTTTTTTGCAGGACAGTCTTTATCAACCGCTGTTCTAAACAGCCCTCAGCAGAACCGGGCAGTTTGGTAACACAGCCAAGGGGTACAGTTGCTTTTCTGCCTTACTGCTCCTTCTTCTTGAAGCATAAAATCTTCGTTGGGAAACTCAGAAGTAGGCCTTTTTTATTTATTTTTGGTTGATGTGTACCGATGTCTGTCTTTTATGTTTCAGTGTGAACTCTAGATAAAGGGCTCTAGAAAAACTCTGGGTAAAGTGTAGCTGACTTCTTAATTTAAGATAAAAGAATTTAAAGCACTTTATAGAAGTATAGCTGAAATAGTACATATCACTGTAGGAAGTACTGGCCACCCAAGCCATGCTGTAGAAGGGATTCTGTGAGCAAAAATGCTTCTTGTTTGATTTATTATGGTTAAGACAACAGGATTTAACATGTCCTTGGTAAATAAAAAGGATTGCAGCAGCAAATCCTTGACTATCACCCAAGTCTCTTACTGTAAGCAATTTCTAAAACTCCAGATTTTAGGCTAACCACTTGGGTCAAAAATGACTGACAAGGCATGTAAGTATCATGTAATGAAGTGGTTGGAAATTACTTAATTTATCCTCCATTATGAACCCTTCTTCTGCGGCAACCCTAGCTCCAGTAGTCCCAAAGCCAGCTGCTATCTACAGCTGAATAGTAGCAGGCCTTTTAAGCCTCTTAAATATTTGCATTCTACTTCCTAAATTGGGTGGCCTGAACCTTAGTCTGTGCAATTGCCTCTATAATTAAGATTCTATCAGTGTTTCTATTATGAGCCCTGTTTTCAGCCCAATATAATTTAAAGAGGCTTTTCTTTTTTAGCAGAGAAGCAAACCTATTGTCTGTGATTTCATGTACATTGTGTTATTTCCTAGTTAATAATCAAGCAAATCTTTGAAACATTCTGACATCTGTCATTAGGTCTGTGCCCTCTCTTAACCATTCACCAATGCATCTTTTACTGTGAATACCTGTATTTAAAGGTTATTCTCCTCTATTGTGCCTACTCTTAGTCATACACTCTGTAAAAATGCTTAACACTATCCTTCAGGCCAGAAATTGGGGTCTGCTGGCCATATGAAATGGGGCAACAAGCCAGAGTAAGGATTCAAGTTTAAAGTAATAATTTCTGGAGGTAGAGGAGCAAGGACATTGATTTCACTAAACACATTCCAATATTCAGGCACACAGTTTCAAAGCCTGTAGGAGCAGAAGATGTCTATTTTGGAGTTTCATCTGCTTAGAGTCTACGTTCTTAGAGTCTGAGGTGAAACCACTGTAGCTTTAGGAAACAGGTAAAGATTGTATAAAAAGCCGTTCTGTCAGAAACCTGTGGCTATAATACCTTTAACTGTCAAAGCTGTGCCCCTTACAGATTTGTGTGAAAACTGCTTAACCGGTGTCTAACTCGGAGCTACTGGGTCTTCAGCACCTTTGGGAAGACAGGCAGTGCTGACCTGTATTACAGCCAAGTCAATCACTTCTACAAGTTAAAGTAACGAAAACTTAAGTTAATTTCCTGTGTTCTATTAATAGCACCTCCACAAATTAGTTTTGCTGGGTTTCTGGTTTCTGAAACAAAAGCCTTGATTCTGGTCTCGACTCACTTGGGGAAAAGGGCTGTAGATTACTTTTGCAATCCCTCTCCCTGTGATCTGTTGATGGCATCTGCAGTCCTCAGTGCAAATTACGGCAGCCAGAGGAACTGTTCCTGATAATAACCAGAGCATGACAACACTGACTGCATCTCCGATATGTGCCCATGCTAGGAGCTCTGGGGGGAAAGCAGAGAGCAGTTCTGCAGCTATCTGCCACCTGAGCATTCCCCTTACAGAGATGCAGTGTGCTAGGTCTGATCCTGCTGACATCGTGGCCCTTCCCTCCCACTGACATGAGGAAGCTGCTACATCTCGCAGTATTATCAAGTTAGAGTTTTCAGTTGAAGGCTGGTTAGCTCCAGCTCTTTCACTGGATACAAGTCGCTCCTAATTATCTCACTGAAACTGCTTCCCCTGCCTTGTGCATGAGTGTAAATCAGCAAGAATGCAACAGAAATTGAGGGGCAAAAAATGTCAAGCGGTCAAGACTGGGCTTTCTGAGTTCAGCGTTGTCTTTTTGTGCCTTGTACAGCGTAAGGGGAGAAGCAGCCCTGCTGCATCCCCACTGAGAAGACTATGACCTGTCCAGCCAGTGCCTTCCTCCCTTGCATTTCATTCCCTTTTCAGCTGCATAGCAACTAATGTCCATAAAAGCAGCTTTACAAAAGCCCCATATCATTCGTGTACTTAATTAACTTCTAGAGCATCAGACCATAGTATTTAATCACAGCCTGCTGGGTTTTGGGGGGTTGTTTGGTCTGAGGCTCATTAATGCTTGGCTTCCATTTGGAGTGCTTCACTGTTAATTTCTCTTTACATTTCAGACATGCTCTGGTCTTTTCACAGCTGTTGCCAGCAACAGGTCAAGAACAGGTTCAGTCTCACACGTCTTGCATTTGCACACCTGCTGGCCATTGCTACCTTACTTTTTTTTACTAGATAGCCTCGGTTCCAAAACACCTGCTGCTCCTAAACTGAGACTGTGGGGAGCATAGGTGAGTACTGCTGCAGCCTAACGAATGGCTGTATGGCCTCTCTGTGTCAGCAGGCTTTTACCAGCCATTGTGCAAGCTAGAGCTACTTATTTTGTAGAGCTGAAGAATCTGTGCTTTACATCTTCTACTAAGGTGAGGTTCTAAGTGTTAAGGGTGCGCAGCCAGGTGGATGCCTTCCAAGTAGCCGCAGTTTGTTCCCTGTATGCTTGCAAAGGAGATAAAACCTTCTTGGGCGCTGCCAACAGATGAGTTGTTTGTAGTCGTACATCAGACTCTTCATGGCTCTTTCCAACCCCAGTCATGCTCTGCTGGGACCAGGTTCAACAAGTAGATATTCTGACCCGCAGTTCCTCATCTTGGGCAATACATTAAGAGCAGGAATGAATGAGGTCATACATTGATCAGGGGATAAAAGGTGTTACGACCAAGTGCTATCTTATGACCCATCCTCTTCTCAGTCACTGGACACTGCTCCTCTGTTTCTGCCTAAAACTATCTTCAGTGTTTGCTTACTGGGACAATCCCTTTTATTACCTTACCCACTAGAGATGCAAGCCTTCCCATAACTCTGGCAGTATTCACTTAATTTAATTTTAATCAAATAAAATGATTCTATTTACTGATTCTTAATAATGCTTCAGAAGCTTTTGTTCTGGTATATTTGTCTGTGTTCGAGCTTAAGGCCATTTCTGCAATAAATCATCATTTTCTGCCTGTCTTAGCCTCTAAGTGATTTGGGTCAGCCAGGCTGATTGTACACTGCATTTCAATAGCTCCCATTCTGCTACGTATGCCTGGGTTTCGCTGTCCATCTTTACTCCTGTTTGCCCAGCACCAACAATACAGAAGGGCTTAGGGAGGGAAGGAAAAAAAAAAAGAAAAAAAGCAGAGCTGTTTTTCTTCAGCCACCGTATATCCTGCTCTGCAGAGGGATTCTGGCCCCCGTTGAAAGCATTTGCAATGTGCTCTCTGCAAAGGGCAGCGTGGCTGTTTCATCTATTGCACAGTGGATTTTTAGCCAACAGCCGCAGCTGACGGTTTAAAGAACGCCACTTCCCCATCCATCTTACTCAAACAATTGTGTGCAGTCTCCTAACTAATAATTCATCATTTGCACGTGTGCCTTCTGCTTCATTATTTTATTAACATATTAGAAGGGCTCTGATTTATTTATTAAATTCATTATTATTATCAAATGATGACATGTTGTTATCCAGGAAGATGCACTTGCTATCTCACAACTGATTATGCCAATTAAGTTTTCGTGATTCTACCACAAGCACAGCTCATTAACTTTAATTACTTTTGAAATGCAGCTGCTGAGATACACAGAGAAAGGAACAGGTAGGTTATATTCGACAGTTGATTTCTGCAAATGGAGTTTGTTTTCATTAGGTCTTAAATAATACTTTCAGGCAATCTTGTTCCCTATTTCTCAGGTAGGTTTTGTGTCCTTTTCAGATAATCTTGTTCCCTATTTCTCAGGTAGGTTTTGTGTCTTTTTCATCTGAAAAGGTTCTAAATGTTTCTTTGGGTTTTTTTGTGGGTTTTTTTGGGTTTTGTTTTTTTTTTTACAGATTAGCCTTTTGCCATAGAACACTGGACCAAGTTCAAAGATATTTCCTCAGATAAATCTGGTGTTTTAGTTCAGCCCTTAATGGGAATCGATGGACATCTGCAGAGACCATCTTTCTTCACTGAGGTGGAGCCAGCCCAAAAAGAGTGACTGCATTTTGATGGAAAGCTGAGACGCTGTGATAAGGCAAACAGCCCTAAGAAAAAGCATCTCAGGTCTTGCAGCAATGCATGTAGTTTATGTCTCCAGAGAGGGGCCAAGTTCATATTTCTCTGAAGGGGTTGACTTGAGTGATTAAGAAGAACAAAATATGACTGTCTGTTTCTGGATTGACCACATGCAGGCATGAAACTTTTACAGATTTCCTGAGGAAGAGGGAAATAAAATTTCTTAGGTTCTGTGAGAAGAAGCCAAACTGACTACTGATGCAACAGTACTGACTGGCTCGCAGAGGGTGTAATGTCTGAGCAGACTCACGGACTTGCAAATCTCTGTCAACTTGTCTCCCCGCTAGCACCTTTAGGAAACATGAAGAGCATTCTTCCTTTGATAACGTTTCACTCTTGCGACCACAGTCAGAATAGGCACAATTCATATTCCCTTTCACAAACAGCTGGATGTAGTAGCTGCTGCAAATTGCCAGGGTACTTCTGTCTCCTCCTCAGCCCCTCACACGACCCTCAGTGGTTGCAGAAGCAGAATTCAGCCACGGAAGTGTTACTGTCAGTGACAGGGGCTTTCTTCGTCTTCTGCTTTGTACATGGTGGCTTTGGCTTTGGGCGATTAGAAGTTAGGCTCATAAAATCAATGCTGAGCCATTTGGGCAATCCCAGATTTAAGGCTATTTACATGTTTAGAGGCCAGGTGGAAGTGTGTGAAAGACTGGTATTCACCTCAGGGTTTTTCAAACACACGGATTCATCAAAATGGCAAATTTTCAATGGCAAAACACTGTTACTCTTTTTGGTTCTGCTCTTGGTGGACAGAAGTATTGTGTTTGGGGTAACAGTCACCTTTTTTTCCCCAAAGAAATCCAAGTTCAGATCTTTTCTTTACAACCTTTAATGACACGGGAAAGGGCCTCTAAGAGGTATTTTACAGTTTTTTTCACTGTGATGTAGTACTCGTTACAGTAACCTCTGCTGAGGGATAACTCTTTAAGGATGAGGTATGTAACACGCTGAGGTGAGGAATTAGTGCCCTCAATGAAGCACATCAACAATTATTACATCTGACCCAACATAAACTCTGAGTAGGAAATGCCTGCCATTAATAAAATGTTGGCCAGCTGTAGAGCCACTCACCTCTTCATGATTTCTGGGGAAACAGAATTTTCATTGAAATTTACTGTGTGGTCTAAAAATGCACTGGAATTTATGGAGCTTTGGCTGGGGGAGAAAAGCAACCCATGGCAGTGTTGTTTGAGGTTTTGAGTGGTGGGATTTTTTCCCCTTAACACAGCAATAGTAATTCAAGGGTCTTGCAGTCCAAAGGCAAAGTAATGAAACTGAATATACTGTAGAGAAGCCTTCACTAAATGAAGATTTTTCACCCATAGAGTTGTTCTTAATAAAGGAGGCGTTGGCATAACACAGCCGGTAAGCCAGGAGGACATCTGGTAGCATCTGCCTCATGGCCACAGAAAACCTACAAGCGATCCACAAGATCGACAGCACCGACCTTGCAGCAGCAGGAGAGCTGTCATGTGGGAGCCGCTCTCCCAGAAGAGAGCGAAGAATGACTGGGTGGTAGCTTGCCACCAGGTATGGATCCTTTAGGAGGCTTTGGATAAAGGGCAATAAACCACAGCTGCCATCCCTGGGTCACAGTGAACACAGTTATACCACTGTCTGTTGTGAACCTCTAACAGCAAGGGAGAAACGGATGTGGCTGGGATTTTCCTCCCAAATCTGAACGGCATGAACATGGAGGCATGAGATCTGCTGAAGCCAGTCTAGTTTTTAGATTTCTTAGTGTGACTTCATCAGCTCACTCTAACAGATGTATCGTACTGTACTAAATGCACAGAAATCCTTCTAAAATATGTTACACACTTTGCCTTTTTACTTTGCATTGCTGCCTCTCGGTATCCTAGAGATGATTTCTTCTTGTGATGGTGAGGAGACGCTGCGCAGGGACACAAGGGTACCTGAAGTGACGTGCGGGCACAAGCCAGGGCTGGCCGTGCCGGGGGGGACACCTGGCACAGCGAGGTGGCCAAGGACGGGGGTGGGGGTGGGGGGGTGTCACTCGCCCTACCGGAGACGGCAGCGGCCTGGTTCGCACGGGCGGGCTGTGCGAAAGTGTCACCGGGGGCCTGCCAGGCACAAGGGACACTCTGCAGGGGCTGCCTAACCCTGGGGCTCGCAGCTCCCCAGCAAACCGCAGGGAGCCCCCAGGGCGGCCCGGCCCGGCGCCGCACCCGGGCTGTTAGCGCTTCCGCTCCGGTTTTGTGCTCTGTGCACCCACTTTGCTACACATCACCAGCACAACTGGCACCGACGGGCGGTAATTAACGGCTCCTGCCCAGCACCGCCGCCGTTCCCCGGCCCGGGGAGACCCGGCAGCGCCGCCCTCAGCCGCCAGGGGGCGCCGCCGCGCCAGAGACGGGAGGGAGTGGAGTCGTGCCCCGCGGCC
Source organism: Falco naumanni (assembly GCF_017639655.2). Classification (NCBI taxonomy): domain Eukaryota; kingdom Metazoa; phylum Chordata; class Aves; order Falconiformes; family Falconidae; genus Falco; species Falco naumanni. The sequence continues at coordinate 44,546,253 of NC_054061.1, forward strand.
ACCGTAGCGCCCGATCCGCCCCGGAGCCGAGCGGGCGATGTCTGTCCCAGGGCGGCCGCCGTACGGCCTGCACCCGGCGGGAGTGCCGGCAGGGGGCGCTGCGGACCGGCCTCCCGGCATGCCCCGCGCGCGGCCTTCGCCCGCCCCTCGCGAGCTGGGCGGGAGGAGGGAGCGGGTGCCACGTCCCTGGTGCGCGGGGCTTTGTGCGGGGAACAGCGCCGCCACCGCGCCCGCCGCGGCCATGGGCGGCTCGCAGAGCGTCGAGATCCCCGGCGGGGGCACCGAGGGCTACCACGTCCTGCGGGTAAGGGCGCGGGGAGCGGGCGGGCGCCCAGCGGCCGTGGGCCCGGCGGCGGCTCTTGGGCCCGGCGGCCTCTCCCTCCGCGGGTCCGCGCTCGGGCGGCCTGAGGCGCTCCCCGGGCCGGGCGGCCCCGCCGCGCTCCCCGCCCGGCGGAGGAGGCGCTCGGGCAGTGGCGGTAGCCGCCGGAGCTCCCCGCCCGGGGTTTCGCCTCAGCCCGCGGGGCTGCCGCGGCCTGGCGCTTGCCCCGGACCGCCTCACCCCGCTGGCGTTGGGCTGGGCCACGGCTGCCGGGCAGCGCCGGTAACCGCCTTGTAGGCGCCCGGGCGGCGTTATCTCGACAGGCGCGTCGCGACATGAATTGCAGCCGCTCCGCCCCGCGCCGGCGGTGCGGGACCCAGCCGTGCTGCCGGCTGCGGCCGTGCGGAGGGCAGCGCTGCTGCTCCGCATAGTGCTTGTTCGCACCGCGGCCACAGAGCCTTGGCTGGGCGTGCAGCAGAGTGCTTCGGTAGGCTGCGTTAAAGGTCTTGTGAGCAGCTGTTTGCAGGTCCCTTCGTTAACGTGTGTCCCGCTCGGTGAGCGGGGCGGTGCCTGGGCTGTGTCCGTGAGCCCGGTGCACCGGGCCGTGCAGTAACTTTGCCAGTTACCGATAGACTTGCCCGCACCGTAGCGCTTTTGCTGCTGCAGCTGCACCGTGAGTACCCTCACTGCAGGCACCGTGCTGGGCTAGTTGTTTGTTGGCATAGCATCCTCTCGGGTCAGCTCTGTCTAGAGCAAGCCCCACGTTTCAGACATGTGAAAGAGCACAAGACTTCAGCTCACATGAGTTAGTACTTCCATACTTGGTCTAGCTTGCTAGCAGTCATTTGCTAGTGGTCATTTTTAAGATTTCATTAGGTGCTGGAAAACTAGAGAAATGTCAGAAAATCTTTTTAATTATTGGAATAATTTGTTTGGGTAGGGTAGATAAATGAAAAATATGTGTTAAAAGGGCATGAAACAAATGAGCTAACATTGTTAAGAATGACTATAGGAGCCAAGTACAAGTTGCCAAAGAGATGAGCAAACTGAGACTGTTGCAAGTCACAGGCTTCTTACAGTGAGACTTTTAGACTGTACATGTTGGCTCCCTACAAAACTGGTAGCAAGTATTTTGCTCTGCTTGCTTCATACAGGAGCGGAAATACATACAGTAGGTGAACAATACCGTCATTAATTTCTGATGTAATTTTTGCAAATTACTTAAATCTTTTTGGCTGCCTTTGCTAATATTCAGTGCAATATCACTTTCACTGTGAGCTTTATTATCAGTGCTCTTGTAACAGGAAATAGGAACGCTTCAGGACTGAAGCGCTGTTGAAGGAAAGCGATTTCATCATGTGCATACTTGACAGGAAAAGTTGCAGTGGGTTGCACTGCTGGGGTTTCTTGAAAGGTAGCTTTTTTTTTTTTAATAGGGAGAGAAAGTTGCAAACTGTTTTGTTGCCCTGGTGTCTTCATAGGTAGACCTAATAATCAGTCATTTGTTTGACACAGTTCTTACTTGAATATACTTTTATTTATCATATGTGCTTTTGCTGTTTGACTTCTACTTACTGATTCATGTCATGCTTATAAATAATTTTTAACTAGTACTTCCAGACTGGTAGCATGCAATGCTGTTTACCTCTAGGAATTTTCTCTATTGTTTTTCTCCTCCGTAAGTTTCCTTAACGTAAGTTGTGTGGCTGCAACTGTCTGACTCTGTTGCTCAGTATGCTTTTTTTTTTCTTTTTTGCTCTTCAAAACAGAGTGAAGGAAAGTTTTAGTAACTTTCTTGTTCAGCAGTGTGAAACTGCTACAGTTTGCCCAGGCTGTTGTAATGACTTGACAATTTCTTGAACTCATAGATGATGTCTCAACAACCCCACGCAACGCTACAGGTTTGGGGAAGAGCAGCTGGAAAGCTGCCTGGTGGGAAAGGACCTGGGGGTGCTGGTTGTCAGTCAGCTGAACATGAGAAGGCCAAGAGCATCCTGGCTTGTATCAGAAAGTGTGGCCACTGGGACAAGGGCAGTGATTGTCCCCCTGTACTCAGCACTGACGAGGCCACACCTCAAATCCCATGTTCAGTCTTGGGCCCCCTCACTACAAGAAAGACATTGAGGTGCTGGAGCGTGTCCAGAGACGGGCAGCGAAGCTGGTGAAGGGGCTGGAGCACAAGTCTTGTGAGAGGCAGGTGAGGGAAATGGGGATGCTTAGCCTGGAGAGGAGGTGGCTCAGGGGGACCTTACTGCTCTCTACAGCTGCCTGAAAGGGGGTTGTAGCATGGTGGGTGTCCATCTCTTCTCCCAGGTAGCAAGTGACAAGACAAGAGGAAACAGTTTCAATTTTGCCAGGGGAGGTTTAGATTGGATATTAGGAAAAATTCTTTCACTGGAAGGGTGGTGAAGCATTGGAACAGCCAGGCTGCCCAGGGAAGCAGTGCAGTCACTGTTCCTGGAGATACTTAAAAGGCATGTAGATGTGGCACTTGGGGACATGGTTTAGGTATGGACTTGGCAGTGTCAGGTTTGCATTGGACTTGGTGATCTTAAAGTATTTTCCAACCCAAATGATTTTATGATTCTATGTAAGAATTTTTATCTGCATGAGATTTGTATGCTCCTGTGTTACATGCTGTTCTCCCTAAAAGATACTGAACAGCAAGTGCCCAAAGTTTAGATTTCTAACTTTTACTTGAGCACTTTTGTTTGTTGTAGCGGGGGTACAAACATGTTGCCATGAAGAGATGACTTATTTTTGAAGGAGGCTCACATTTTAAAAGCTCAAGTTAAATTCTCAGTGCTAAAATAAAATTTGATGCTAATATAGGGAATCTTACTTCCTTACAAAAAGCTTATAAAGCTTTTTTTCTCAAAACCTGGGTATTTTATAAGGAAATTCAATACAGTTTTATAGTGTAATGTGTTAAAATAGCTGACAGAAATAAAATAGATTGTCAGACCTAACAGGAATTGCTGATCCATGATATATAATAAAATTTTATTATCAATTACAGAGTGGGTGGAAGAACTAAAAAAAAAAACAACCAACACAATTCCTTCAGCATTTTGTTGGTAATAAATATTAGGAAGCATTCCTTATGTGGGGAAAAAAATAAGTTTCATAGCTTATGTTCCTTGAGAATTGTGTATTTAGTGCTTGAAGCTAAGCTTCTGAAAGTTTAAGTGGACACTAATATAAGATACCTGATTTCCAGAAGTGGTGAGAGCCTTCATCTGCCTCTGAAAATCAGGGTTTCCATGCCTAATGCCATTTATGGCAGACTTCTGGCTCAGGACTTAAATTTGTGACCATTGTGTTGCTGATCAACTTATTATAATGTGTAATGTACAATATATGCTGTGTAGGCATGAATTGGTAGTGTCGGGAAAGGTGTTCAGCAAAGAGAAACTTCATGTTATTTACCAAAGAAGAAGTATCTTTAGTAACGCAGATTAAAATTAGTGTCTTGACCTTGAAACCTTTCCCCTGTTTAATTCTTGACAGTGAATTAAAAGTGGAATAATTAGCCTGTAATCTATGTGCTCAGCAGCCCTGCTGTCATCTCAGTGAGAATCTGAAGTCCTGCAGCACTATACAAGGCTGAAAGAGCCGTACAGCCCCTATCTGCCTTCTGACATTCACCATTCTGATAGAGCTTTTCTTCGCTTGCTCTTAAAAAGCTCTGGGGGTGGCAGTTCGACAGCTTCCCTGGATAGTCTGTTCCACTGTGTTTCTCTGCTGTTGGAAAGTCGTGGCATTTACCCACAGGTGTCTGTAACTTATATGTCTGAAATAACAGCTGGGTTCGAGAGAATTAGGCTTCCTAAGCTGCCACGGATGGTATTTTGCCTGCAGTGGCATCTGTTGTAAATGGTGTTACTTGATTATTTTTGCAGTCCTTATTCAATTACAAAGGCAAGCTACTGAATACCTACTTGGGGCATACAGCAAAGCTGCACAAAGCCAGATTGCTTAGGAGGCCTAGAGTTTATGTACGTATACGTGGAACCTTTATTTCCATCATTAATAAGAAGGTTTTTGTGCCCTTGTATTTCCTAAGGTCCCTGGTTATCCTTCGCTGATGTTCCTGAAAGAGAACCGTGGCCACAGAGAGCTGTGGTGTGCGTTTGGTACTGCGCGATGGTGATGAATTTGAGTATGTCACCACTTTAAGGAAGAGACGTGTCAATGTGGAATGAACTCAGAATTTCTGTTCTGCATTTATGGGACTGCCAGGCATGAAAAGTGCTTTTCTGTCAGTGATGTTGGGCCAAACAAACTAGGGAAATAGGGAATTTTTTGTGACTGAACTTGTACGTGGCAGCATGAGGAAATGTGATGACAGAAGGGATGCAACTACATGCATCCGAGGTGCATGTATGATTGATGCAACTGCGAGAGCTTGATTTCTTTTAGATACAGCTTCCTGGTGGTTTTTACATGCCCACTTAGAAACAAATCATGCAGAAACATTCAGGATTGTGATTGATTTGGGGGAAGTTGTTTAACATCTGAAGACTCTTTTGCAAACTAATCGTTTGGAACTTGGAAACGCTTGCAGTCCATCAGTTTGGGGCAGACTATAAATAATTTACTTAGAACACCAATTCTGTACATCCCAGGTATCAGTGAGATTGACACTGATGGATGCTGAACATACGTAATTCTCATTTATTGTAGGTGCGCCTTCTCATTTTGAAAGATTACCTTATTGAATACTGGTCACGTTTGGTTCGCAGTGTTCAGAGTGTAATTGGTAGAGGCAGTGAGGTAGAGGTGTAGGTGATGGGGGAGGGATCTTGTGTCAGGGTGTAGGGGATTTGTGTTTGGGTTTTTCAAGAAGTTCATCTGGAAGTGGAGGAAAATATCTGAATAAAGAGTGGACCACGTCAGGACAGCTTTTGCAGCTGACCTAGTGGCTGAGTGAAGTCTGGCGCTTCATAATTTCAAGGCCGTGGCATATGTCCAGTCCTAACAATCTTACACGTTATCTGAAGAAATACATCAGTTTGCTGGATTTGCTGATCTTTAATGATGAGGTTTAGAAAGATATGTTCTGTCTCTTAACATTCCTGTTTTCCAGTAACTTCTGAAAGCATCTGCTGATTTAAAGCCTTTGTCAGACTCATTAAAGCAACAAAATTTAAGCTCTTATATGTCATATGTAATAGGTGGTGGAATGAGAGAGACGCTATTAAAATATTTTCATATCATCTATGTAAACTGAGGGATGAGCAACAAACAGCACAAGCTCATTCTACATTTGCTACTAGAAGAACAACATTAGAGGAGAGGATGTTTTGGATGACTTAATTACAAGAGGAACTTCAAGCTTGAGAATGTAATTATGGCCCGTATCCATAGAAGACCAGAGTTCTTTAATTCTGCTTTCATGTAACTTTTTTTACTTCTAAGCTAAAATTTTTGTGGATGTTGTTCTGTGGTAGCTCTACATTACCAAAAGTTTGATAGCTAAAGTTAAAATTTTGAGCTCCAGGGACAGTCCACTAATGTCATATCAACATCCACAATGTTTCTATGCAGCTAGTGTCCAAAGGGTCTGCTACGTGGAGCTGAGCTTGTGCCTTTACCCTGTTACCTGGTGCACACCTTGCTGTCTGGTTGTTCTTGGCAAGAGGCATCTTGAACCGACAGATTAAGTAACGTGGAGACAGTAGTTTGGATCTATTTAGTGGGACTGCGAGCGCTGTGGTTCCGTACAGTTAACGCGTGGCAGAGAGGGAGAGTATCTGTACCCCTCGTTGTAGGAAATTATTTCCAAAGCATGCCAGCCTCTTGAAGAGACATTTCTGCAGACACACTTCAAGTTCTAATTAGAAATTATAAATATGGTTTTGAGGATGCTATTGCTGCATCAGTGATTTTTATTACTTTTGGATAATACTTGTTTCATACTTTTTTGCTGTTCACAAATCTTGGACAGCAATCAGTATGTGTGATGTGATTCTGGAGCTATTGATTCAGATTATTTTTTTCTTTAATAAATGTTTAGGTTATGTGACATTAATGTTCTAATCTCCTGGCATCTGTTACAGAAATGTATCCACAAGTAATCTGGGTTTTTTTCCAAGCTCTGATTTTGTGAATGTGTTGGGCAGAGGTAGATAGACTCTTAAGAGGACAGTTTTAGTAGTAATTGAGCTTTTTTTTTTTTCATATTGTAATATTTTGTTCTAGATGAGTCATATTAAGAAAACTCAATTCCTGCAGAATCAGACCGGTATTTGAACAAACTAGCAGATTTGTACCCGGTTCTGTCAGATGGAATAACAGGTAATGTAAGAAACCACACTGTAAAGGGTAACACTTTTTAGATCTTCTTGGAAGACGAACATAGCACATAAAAGAAAAAGCCAGCGGGTAAAATGAATCAGTATACAAATAAAGAAAGATAGCCTTTACTACAAAGGCTGTAGGAAAAACCTGATAGCCATATTGGAGTTACTTTAGTCTGTCAGCAGTGTGTGTAATGGTGAAAAAACAACACTGGCAAAATGTCTCTGAGTTACTCCATTTGGAATCAAAAGCTACTTGAAACTTCTGGGAGTGGCGTGTATCCTATACTTAGGCCTTGTCCTGGTGGAGTGGTTTAATTGTTGGAGCTGCCATGGCTGCAAAATTGCACAAGTCCCTTTTCTTGCAGCTTGTTGGTATTTTAATAAATCATCTGTTGTACAGATGCCCTCTGTGTCTCAAGAATGTCAACAGGTGATGTTTAATCATGAGATAACAACCTGTGCTTGCACAGATGTGACTCTCCTTTTCCTCTAGTAAGTATAAGATAAAAAGCAAGGCCCAACACTGGTGTTTCTGTGGAAAGATACTGTGTTTTAACCAATTTTTTCAGAATTCATTGAGCTTGTCCTTTGATCATAATTTCCTTTATTGAAATAAATATCTGCAGCTTATGTGCTGCAGCTGTTAAGGAGTGCTTGTCCCAGGGAGTGGTTACTGTTGTCATTCCTCAATGATTTATAAATTACTAATTCTTTTTAAATGTTTTGTGCTCTTTTTTCTTCCTTTTTTTTTTTTCTTTTAAGGGAGAGATTTTTTTGGTCCAAAGGATTATATTTGAACATTTACAAATTGTACACAGAAACATCAGTAGCTTCTAGAACTACAGTTTGCACAAGTAGAAATATAATTCTAATCTGTAGATCAGCATTGGTACACATCTTGCTAAATTCTTTTTTAACTTTGTTAGGTACAAGAAAACTCACCGGGGCATAGAGCTGGACTGGAGCCATTCTTTGATTTTATTGTGTCCATTAATGGTTCAAGATTGGTAAGTGTGTTGCTGTTTTATAACTCTTGAATATAAACAGTGTGCTGAGGATCTTATTTGTATAGGTAAACAAATGCATTTGTTTTATTTAAATGTATATACTGTTTCTCCTTAGTTTAAAATGAGAAAGCCTAACTGCATCAGAAATTAATTTCCTTCACGCTGTAGTTATAATTCTATCAAAAATAGGTAAGGATGAAAAGAATAAGGATGCAGACAAACAGACATGCTCTCTGCAGACATCTGAGCCAGCAGAAGACAGTACTGGTGTGCTTGTTAGTGCCCCCCTAGTTCTGTCTGTAAAACTGCTTGTATGAGAGCTTGCAAACTCAGTTCAGTCAGAACAGGTTGATCGAAAGAGCTGTTATCAAAGCTGTTAGCTGGGCAGGAGTCAGGGGAGAGAGTTTTCAGGCAGAGCTTTAGTGAGACAGCAAACCATCATACCAGTGGAAAAGAACAGCTGTCGTTAAGCTCTTCCATCAGTATGGCTGGATTAAAGAAAGCCTCTGAAAAGCTCCAAGGTGAATCGTATCACAGGTTTAATTCAAGTGCTTTCATGTTTGGAACGTGTGACCTGTTTACTGTGAAATCCAGGTTTTCGCCAGAGTTGTATTCTAGAGTTGTGAAGGGACTGAAAGCTTGTTATACTATAGCTGTAGATACATATTCTGATAATGCATGGTGTTTATAGGACCTTTGAAATATAAAAGCAGTGCTATAGAACTGGATGCTTGCTGTGTTAAAACACTAAACCAAGCTCTTGTTTGAACATTTGCAGAATAAAGACAATGACACTCTCAAGGACCTGTTGAAAGCAAATGTTGAAAAACCTGTAAAAATGCTGGTGTACAGTAGCAAAACACTGGAGCTGAGAGAAACATCAGTGACCCCCAGCAATATGTGGGGTGGACAGGGCCTGCTGGGTGTGAGCATTCGCTTCTGCAGCTTTGACGGGGCCAATGAAAATGTGTGGCATGTTTTGGTACGTACGGACTTCCAAATATTTTTCTTCAACACTGCTTACTGTTAAACTTTATATTTTTTACTGATAAGTAACTTGCAAGGGGGTTTACAAGCCATGAGACCAAACTGGTCTGTTTTGTCTTCATTGATTTTGGGTTTGGAAGGACTTTTGAACTATAACTGTATGTCTGTTCGTATTTTATCAGATCTTGTATTTACATCAGTGGGTTTGTACAGTACTCAGAGCTCCTTGTAATGGTGTCAGAAGAGACTGTTATCTAGCCACTGTTTCACTAGTTCAGTGACTGTTCTACTAATTGCATTGAAAAATTGACCAGTTTGTCTGTCTGATTCAAAACTTGTGTGAGGTACATATCTAACTGTCCTGCTACACCCTGACATGTAGCATTTTGTAATTTTCCATCTTAAAACTAGGAAGTGGAACCAAATTCTCCTGCTGCATTAGCTGGACTTAGACCTCATAGTGACTATATCATTGGAGCAGATACTGTCATGAATGAGGTAAGTATATAAAAATAAGATTTTGATTTAAAAAAAAAAAAAAAAAGTTGTACCAGGGCAGTTTGAAACATCTCCAGTTCTGTCTCTTTCAGTGCTAATGGATGTAAGTTAATGCAAAGAGGAAGAAGCTCTGGCGTGGTGCCTCTTCCTTAATTCTTAAATGCAATTCTGGAATTAAAAATTGCTCTTAAATATCTTCATGAAGTCAGATAGAAACTTTTTTGTACTCTAATATTAATATTTCAAATAGCAGATTTGAAATCTGCGTTGTGCCGCATACCTTGAGTTGCGCTAGCAAAGGACATATTAAAGTTGGCCTTGTGATAAAACAGCAGCACTGCAACGATTGCAACATGTAGCAGTTACAAGGTTCTGTTCCAGAAACTTAGGACTAGAAAGATGATCGTTCTAATGTCAAATGATAAAATAAGGACAAGAAAGCCCTTACTTGTTTTTACTCCTTTGCAGTCTGTAGATCTCTTTTCCCTTATTGAAGCATACGAAGCAAAGCCATTAAAACTTTATGTGTACAACGCAGACACAGATAATTGTCGGGAAGTGGTGATTACTCCAAATTCTGCCTGGGGTGGAGAAGGCAGGTAAGGAGACAGTGTGTTATGGGGTTGACCACCTTATAGCACTAGCCTAAAAGCTGCTTGCTTAGGTTTTCTACAAACATAGGAAAAGTGTTGTTTTATCAAAGGCATTCTGATATAATAAAGTATATATTTCCTTGAAATTCAGGTTTAGTTACGTGTGTGTGTGTGTGTATTCTCACAGTAAATTAGCTAGTGCAGAAATGCATAAAGTGCAATGGTTGCTTTCTGCATTAGACTTAAGTACTCATTAGGCTGTAGTATATTCTTAAAAAGTATTGTGCAGTAGCCAGAATAGAGGATTGCAAATAACTGATGAGAGTTAAATGCCTAGCTGCGTACCTGATATAGCTATTTGGTTTAAATAACAATGAAATTTATTTTGTGCTAAATATTTATTGCTAAAAGCTACATAATTTCCTTTAATTTGTCTTGTATTGATTGTTTCTCCGTAGAAAATGAGTCAATATTTGGGGGCGGTGGGAAGGGGAAAGTTGGACAGAACTTACCTTGAAACTTGTTGGCATCTTGAGTCATTTGTTCGTTGTTTGCTATGGAGACTGTAGTTGTAAGATCACTTCACTGACTTTTAAATGTTCATGTTTTAAAAGCCTAGGATGTGGCATTGGGTATGGGTATTTGCATAGGATACCTACACGTCCATTTGAAGAGGGAAAGAAAATTTCTCTCCCGGGACAGTTGCCTAGTGCATCTCTCAGTCCCCTCAAAGATGGCTTCACAGAGGTAAGTGTTAGCCACTTGTCTGGCTTGGTAAAAATGGATTATGATGTTGTATTGCTTTTGTGCTTCTGTTGGTCCATTACAAACCCTAATGATGTAACTTTCTTTTTTCCTTTCGATAAGGTTCAGCTGTCATCAGTTAATCCCTCAGCTGCATTACCCCCGGGGTCAGCAGGCCTCGAACAGAGTCTTTCAGGACTTTCTATTAGTTCACCTTCAACTACTGTCAGTAATGTTCTCAGTACAGGTTAGTATGGAAGTAACTGATTTCTGGAATGCATGGGGTTTTCTGACTTCTTTTGTATCACAGATGTTTCTAAAAAATTTATGGAAGAAAGAAAGAGAAAATTTTATTCTCTCTCCTCAAACTCTTCCTGGCAACAAAGTGCTAGAGTACTGTAATTGTGCCCTACTTGCTCACAAAATAATAGCAAAAAATTCTATCAGAAATAAATAGTATCCTAAATAATATGTATTTTTTCTTTTATTAACATTTTATAGTTAAGGCAGGTAGTAATTCTCCTGCAAGCAATTATTTATTTGCACTTCTTGAGGAAGGGAGCTGAAGTGTTATATGCTTAAAATAAATGTTGTTTTCCTGTGTACTCCTTCAGGTGTTCCAACGGTTCCGTTATTACCACCACAAGTCAGTCAGTCCCTTACCTCTGTGCCACCAGTTAATCCAGCAACTACATTACCAGGTGAGTAGGTAAAATTTCTTAAAATGTTTCTGAAACAAAAATCTTAAGGGAGCAAGGGAAGGGAGCTGTCTTTTCCACTGCTTTTTGTGGTGTGGGAGGGTATAACTTCATGCAACTTGCACGTTTCATGGTAAAGATCTCTCTACAACCTCTACAATGTTAGGAGTTTTGGTTTGGTGGTTGTGTGGTTTTTTTTAAGAGTAGGTGCATAGGGTGTCTGTAGCAGAGAGGATTGAGTTGGCAACAAAGTTTACAATCATTTACCTTTTAGGGCCCCCTGCACAATAGGTGCAGCATTCAACATTTCTTAGGAAGGTATTAGCTTTGATATTGGCAACATTTCCTGCATGGATATATTGTTACTTTCCCCAGTTCATAAATTGTATTTTGCAAAAATATTTTTGCAAATAACTTCAGTTTCTGGTTTGTCCTTTGCACTCAGACATCGTGACAGAAGGAAGATCTGAGAAGGCATGTTTTGCATATTTTTTGCTTTCCTTTCACCTATAAAACCTCCATTTTAGGAAACTCCTTTTTAATACTCAGTTTGATCATTCTTCCTAGCATAAATAGAGGGCTAACAATATAGAACTGTATGTTGCAGTTATTCTTTCTGAATTATTTGGTAATTTAAACTGGTATAACAAAAGTAAGAGTCTGTCTACAAAGTAGTGTGCCTGATAATAATAAACATTTCAAGCACTAGTATTCCCAAATTTTTCACAGTGGGTAAGATGAGGATTGTACAGGCTTTTGCTGTGTAGTTGGTGTGCTGGCACAGAACTGTCCTGCGTTCCAAAACACTGAAGGAGTTGTATTTTATGTTTTGTATGGTATGAAACAAGTAGGTGAAGATGTGCACAAAAGCTTTAAGTAATGCTTGGAGGTATGCTCCGTAACATAAAAAAAAGTGTGGTAGAGCTAAGTGCATGCAAACAAGGGCAGTGAACTTAATAATTTTGTACTGCTTAGATAAAATGGCAAACTACTAAGAAGTTCAGCTTCTGTTAACGTAGTAGTCTTCTCCAGCCCCCTACCCACCCCTTTCCCCAAAATATGGATTTTCCTTTCACCTTGTTCTGAGTAGTATTATTTTTTGAAAGCTGTTAGAATATTTTTTGCCATTTGCATGGCCACACTAGTGAAATTATAAGTATTCAATATACAGGGGTTTTAAAATTTGAGTGAATTTGTGTGAAGCTCAGCTTTTTTCAGATTTTTAAAAATGTTCAAACCAAAGTTGCTTGTAGCTGAGCTTGAAAGCACTTTGAGTCAGATTATGTCAGTCTTTGTGGCTAATTGAATTCACAGGTAGGTAAAGGTGACATTTTTAAATGAAATTCTATGTATCGTGGCCTTGCTGTAAGACTTTTCTCCATCTTATTGCTGTAGCATCAACAGTTTATTTCAGAATTAGCCTTCTCTGAGCTAAACGCGAAGTAGGAATAGAGCCCTTCTCCCAGAAATGCAGCTCATCTAAGGCAGGAATGTGTTCCATAGCAAACATAATGATCGAAGGGGGTGTGTTGTGTTCATCATATGTTTCTCTTGTTTTCAGTCCTTTCTGACTTTGAAAGTTACTTTGTCTTGCCTATTCTATATATTTTTGTGTTTAATTCTAGTTATAACTAAGTAGAAAGACTAATAATAGAGTAATCAAAATTAGAGATCAGAAATACTATGTATTTCATCCTATAATTATGTTATGCCATTCAAATTGGGAATGGAGGGCTTCTGGTACGGTGCTGCAGTGAAATAACTACCTTTGTTAAAAGCTGAACTTGGAATGCAAATCTACTAATTCCTTGAAATAAAATTCCTCAAAACAATCTGAAAGGTTGGTTTATACATTTGTTAGTCCAGACTTCCTGCAATAGGTGTCTGTTTTCACTATACATGTTAAAAGCTGAAATTCAGGTGAATTTGCATTCTTAGATGTAAAAATTATAATCAAGATGTAAAGCAATACAAAATAACTAAGTGATCAATAAGATTTTAGAAACAGAAAAAAACCAGTTTTTTCAGCTGTAATTTTTCCATTCTTCTTTTAGGTCTGATGCCGTTACCAGCAGGACTTCCCAACCTGACTGATCTGTCCAAACTTAATTTACCTGCACCACACATTGTTCCAGAAATCATACAGCCTGGTATGTGCTTCTGTAAACTGAAACGCTGTAATAGCAGGTCTCTCCTTGATGGTCCTTGATGCTTTCGCGTAGAGCCATCTGGTGGAGTCCTGAAGAGGATAAATTGAATGTTTGCTTGAGATGGGAGTTGACGGTAGTGCCCAGACTAGGTAGTCAAGGAATATGTCTTTAGAGAAACTAATTCTAAACCTGTGTCTGTATGTATTTGTTTCTTCTTATGTTACTTGATTTATGATCTCAAAAGAGATTGTGCCAAGAGTGAGAATATATCGTTTTATGGGTAGAAGAAAATATGAAGTGTTTCCTTGTGTGCTAGAAGATGAGATGGAAGCACCCTGGCTGAATGCCAGAAGTACGAATGAATACTGGATTTATGGGTTTGAATGAAACAAAACTGCTGAAAGTGCACATGGAGGAAGCAAAAAGAAATTGGAAGCTTGTATGAAATAAGGTTCTTGTTAACTTCTTGTTTCTGGCAGTTTCAGTGAATGCCAGAAAAATCTAATAATCAGTATTAATGCCCTAAATACCTAGTCCTCTGGGGAGGTAGAAGCAAACAAGAGTATTCTGATTCTTCAGGTCTGAAATCTGAAAAGTACCAAGCTTGAAAGTAGCCTGCTGAGTCAGTGCTGCACGCACATCATGTTCACACTAAATTCAAAAAGCTTCCTCCTCTCCTAGAGTAAATAGATTAGAGAAGATAAAAATTTGAAGCAGAGATTCTCTCCAGATCTGTGGTATGCAGCACCTCATTGCCTTTTTTTTTTATTTCTCCTTAGGTTTGCCATCCCTTCCCTCCTTACCACCTCTGAATCTAACGGGAATAACACCTCTATCAATGCCACCCAAATGTGTTCCTCTGCTTCCTTTGGTCACAGAGGCATCTACAGTGCCTGCGTATTTGCTTCCCTCCATTACTCAAGCTGGGAGCTTTACTGTCAACCCTGGCACTACTGTAAATGTAGAACAGACCTCTACGCTCACCTTGGATAGCGCTACCCCAACTTGTAAGGCAACTATTGTTGACAGATCAACTGAATCCTCTACAGTTAATAAGAAAACATCTGGAGTCACAGATACACAAGCTTCTAAATCATAACTCCAGATCACTCTCTTGGATTGGCTTGGTATCTATTTAGCCATGGGATACATATTTGAAGAGCAAGCTATCATTAATTTCATACTAGTTTGTACTTAATCTTTAGAAGTCCTGTAAATAATATGGAGGTATAATAAAAATAAAAGGGGGTTTATAAAGTGTGTGTGGTGGGAGGGGAGGAAGAGTACTTGTATGTAACCAAAAAAAAACCAGAAGTCAACGTGGTAAATAGAATTCCACTGCCAAACTCGGAGGTATATGTTTTTAATATAGGGTGATGGCCTTAGCCTGCTAGGCCTGTCCTTGCTTATAATTAGCAATTTTTGCTTCTGATAGAAATGAAGTGGTTCTTGCGTGTGACATTTACGTACCATAGTTCTTGTTCTTTGCAAGTATCTTGTTACTGCAGTGGGGATGAGAATGTTTAGTTCAAGCTGTAAATTTTAACACTACGAAACTTCCACCTAAAGATATTTCTATTAAAGTTGCTGAGTGACCTGTTAACTGACATCTCGTTATTCAGCTTGTATGCAAATCTTTATTTTTAAGCTCTTGAGAGATGCTCAAGCCATGTTTTGTGACCACTGCTGTGTTGTTTCATACTCCCCCTGTAAAGTGGCATTTGGAAGGGAATACAGGATATGTTAAATGTAGCACACAATTTGGCACTTCAAGACTACTGTAAGACAAATTAATGGATTAAGCATACATAGAGCAATAAATTCCTGGAATTTTATCCTTTGTGTGAGAAAATATCACATTTATTTGTTTAATGCTTAAATTCTCATTTGACTGTTTTTAGCGCAGCTCTGTAGCCCAGATCTGTGAAAGGGCTCCCCTCCAGAGGAACGGATCCAAGAGGGAATGCCAGACTTAATGGCAAGCAGGATCAGCACTGGCGGTTAGATCTGTTGCAGCGATGAGTCATGAAATCTGCCTGCATATGATTCATATTTGGCTTTTAAAATCGATGTTCAGGATGAAAGCTGTAGATCAGCTGTAGATTCTGTAGTTGTATAAAGTGCTGTGTGCACTGTACTCCAGGTGACAGCCTTCGCTCCTGCTACCAGGTACAGTTTACGTGGAAAACTCTTCTGTACTACTCCAGTCCTTCTAAGCTAGTGGGATTTCATTTATACATGTCTCCTACAAGTGTAATCAGACTTCAGCCGTATCATCAGCAGGCTGGAGCTAAAGTCTGTCTCAACAGCCGCATAATACCTTTTGGCAATTCTGCTGGTCACTGCAATAGTTGTTGCATCTAACTGCTGATCATAACATCTCAAAGAACTAGTTTAAGTGGAAGCCTTATCTAATACCTTTTGTCCTGTCTCATCTCTATCACTTAAGTATTTGTGTTTCCTCATTGCCTGTTGTGTCAGTCCCCAAATACTGTTGGGTTTTTGTTTTTTCCACACAGTGAGCAGTTTCTTTTCTCAGCTGCTTGGAGTGTGAAATCCCTCTGCCTTATTAAGTAGGGGGCTCACTGTTTCTCAGAATGTACTTTTGGTTTACCTTTGTAAATCCAGTGTCACATACCTCAGAATTAAACCTTGGCATGAGAAGAAGGATGTTCCCTCTTTTCTTTGCTGTATACAGAGAAAGGATGTTAGTATTGAGCTTCATGAAGTCTCACAGGTTAAACGGTCTTTCCTGTAACTTCCTTACTTCCACAGCCAGTCTCCTCATCAGTATTGTTTTCTAACCCAAGAACAGTAGAAATAGTTTTGTCACATACCAAATCTAGAGCAACTGCTGATCATAATCAGATGCCTTGAACTAAAATCCTTGAGTAGTGTTTTTTTTTATTCTTACTGTATGGCACAGTGTCCTTTGGAGTAACATCTGAAGTTAGTTGGCATGTTGCCATGCTTTCCAACAGCAAGCTGCAAACTTTTGAAGGTGTTGTGGTGTTGTCTTTAGCAGATAAAGAAAGATGCTTAGTCTGAAGTCATGCACTTCTGTTACCCATTGTAAGGTCTTTTGCTGCCGACTATAGATCCAGCCTTTTCATAGGTTTGAGAGCAGTGGAAGTAAGGCACGTGAGTAATTCTGCTCAAGTTAACATGACTTCAAATTTGGAGATGATTCAGTGGTGCAGATTTTAAGCTGTAATCTCCCCGCCAAAAAGTCAAAAACATTGGGAAGTCAACAACTTCCCACTTAAAATAGAAGCAAGGACCTTGGAAGTCATACTGCGTTCTGTCCCTGTTTTTTAACTCCTTCAACTAGATTCAATGAAATTGTACCTTAATCACTTCTGGCAAGGGTCTCTTAATGACGACTTTTTCCCCCAGGAAAGAGAGTAAGGGGGGGGATCAGGACTTCAGATACACCAGGGGACTGACAGCCAATGTAACCTTGTTTCAATTTCATATATTCAGCTGTTAATGAACAGTTATGAATAGGCATATTAGCTTTATTTAAAACATTGACACATGGAGTTCTTTAACAAGTACTGACAAGTACCATGAACATCTCCAGCCTTGCATATAATTAAGAACCATTAACATGTGTGTGACATACTGTAAAATAAGTAAGGTAATTTCCTGCTCTGCCCAAGGCTGCTCTGGGGCAGTGGTGTTCAGTGGTTGTGAGTGCAGGGCCGTCCCTACAGCTCTGCTTGAGAAACTCCGTGAGCAAGTGCTGAAGAGGTGAATTTTGCAGCTCGAGGCTCTGCTGCCACTCCTGGAAACAGCTGCTCAGGCTGCAAGGTCAAGGTAGGAGTGTGGACGAAGCGTTAATGTTGAATGTTTCAGAGCTTTCATGGGGTTATATAGGGGGCTGTTTCTGAGCCCCTGACAGCCATCTTTCAAATCAATCCTGTCCAGCAAAACCCAGTCGCAATCGGAGCTGCATTTGTTCCCTGGAAATGGCTGTGCAGGGCCACGAGATGGCGTGCAATAGTTCTTGCTGAATTTACGGGATCAGGCTCAGCAATGAGGGTGGGTGGGTGGTTCCCGCCCCCACCCAGCAGCAACTGTAGTCAAATGGATGCCAGCTGGATGCTGAATGATAGTACTTTAAGGAATCGCACATAACTAAACCAACTGATTTGAAGGCTGAAATGGGCTGAGCTTAAGCTATTTCTAAATTCTAGAATTTTGCTGGCAGTTTGCTGACAAGCCAAGCTAACCACGGGGCAGAGTGAAAGTTTGTTTTGAAGAAAGCAGATCCTTACAGGCAGGGACCTGTTCAGGATACCATCATGCTGAAGGAGAGGCCTGGGTAATACTTCCAACTTCTCAGTGATGCAAGTGCTGATTATGGAATTAAATTGAAGGGAGCAGGATAAGAATAAGTGATGTTGGATTGTGGCACCCTTTCTTGCTCAATTATACATAGGCTTTGGCTGCACTAGTCAAATAATTGCTTGCAATCGCTCCCTTCCATGGAGGCCCCACTGGCAGCATGCTCAGATTCTTTGGTTCATCAGTTGGACACGTAGATTCAGTCTCATTTTAGATTTGAATCCTGCAATGGTAGGCAAGAATCAGACTGCAAAATTGTTTCTTCATCTGTGTTTGTAGTTCATAACTATCTCCTGCTTTGTAGTCATGCTCTGTACGTTCTTCATGGTAGTGCCAGTGGCTTAATACTTATTTGTGCAACCCAGCCCACTATGTCTTGCACTGTGCTTCAAGTTCTAGCAGTAACTTTAGCTCAGAAAGCAAAAATCTTCATACTGATTTGCCTGTAACGTCGGTGGTAGAAACTTTTCTTAGCTGTGGTATAACAGGGAGCCAGCACCTACCACAGCACAGTTTTAAAGTTAAAGACTTAAGGTGCAAGAACCAATCTCAAAAAAACCAAAATCAAACAACCCAGCACCCCAATCAAACAGAAAACTTCATTTAAGTCAGGTGAATCTCCTAACAGTCCTGCCCTGCAGCCCTGCTGAAAGTTAAAGCATAGCAATCTGCCATTTTGTAGAGTATCTAAGAGATTTACACATGGTGGCTAGAGAGTTAGTAAGCTGAGCAAGGAACAAACACATCCTTTTCCAGAAGCCTCAATTGGTGTTTATCCTTAGGCCTTGTGAATACATTATGTTGCCAGGGTGCAGCTAGCAAATCAGAATTTCACTTGGGTGGATGACTGGTGTTTCTTAGGAACAGCCTTTGCACATTATTTCAGTTGCAAGTTAGTACCAAAGAGCTGGTTTTGTGCTATGACATACTTGGCATAACTGCATTAAGACTTAGAGTTCAAAGGCAACAGATCTGGCATGTGGAGACCTGCTTTGGCTCAGAAAGGTTAGGTGGGGTGCATGGTTTTGCTACCTTACGGCAGGAAGGTGCAGTCCTGTCTCTGTCCATTGGCCACACGCCTGGCTCTCCACTGCTCGCCCTTGCACCTGGAAAGGCAGAATTTTGCTGTAAGAGGAGGCTGCAAACATTACTCTGCACTGACGAGCTGACTATAGCCCTATCAACTAATCATATTCTCAGCCTTGGAACGCTCATCCTGTGGGATCAAAAGGTATGTTTCATCCTTAGTTGTGCAATGTAGTGTTTTTAATCTCTCTGAACGGTTTCCTGTATGAGGTTCACAGTTAATCCATCTTAAAAGCTGTATGCCAGCATTGCTCAGCTCACCCACAAGACAGAGCTTCAGAGACCACAGAGGTCAGGCTCACCTTGGGCAACCCATGGCAACCGTGAGAGCCACTTCTGCAAACAAAACAACCCATTTTAATAACAGTCCACTTGTCTGAGAGCTGTTTACTCTGCCAGCAAGTGGTTGCATATTCACATACTTTGTTCATGGCCCTTGCAGCTTAGGTGAGCTATGAAACTCCAACAGGAGCTAAAAAAAGGAAAAGAGTGATGAACTCCAGCTGCAAAGTCTACAATCAACATAGGCTTACTAGTTGTGTAAGAAAATACCACACTGTAAGATTACAATATTAGCAAAACCGTTGCAGAGCTATAAGCTTTATGTTTGATGAGGGACAGTGGATATAATGGGGTTCACTGAGGGTCAACTGGTCTGGACCTTCTGATGTGCTGCCTGGATCCTGCTCCCTGAAGATATCTCTTCCCAGCCCTTGCAACTTATCAGTCAACATCCTCTGCTGGAAGCTTTCATGAACAAACAGCTCATCTCAGTGTTTTTTCTCCATTAGAACAATCACAAATAACAAATCTTCAGCCTACACCACTACGTTCTCACCTGGTATAACAGAAATTAGCTTCCAGTTCTTTGCGCTGGAGAGAGACAGTGCATAGAGACAGTTCCGTAGCTAAGACTTGGCAGTGAGCATTTGCTACCATCTCACCTTTAACCTTCAAGTTGATTTCCCCTGAAAATCTGTTTTCAGAGTCTTCAAAACAGTCTTTAAAAACAAACTGAAGATTTCAAACCTCCCATCCTGGCATTTCTAAGAACCCATTGCAAGGGCTTGGAGCTGTGCACGTACCATGTGCTTGGGTTGGCACCTACCATCAGTCAGCGCTTAAACAATCTAAACAAAGAATCTGGGAACAGAAGCTAACTCAGAAAAATAGTATAACTTAAGAAACATTAGAACTTGTAAACAAAAGTTGAAATTTTTATAAACAGCAGCTCAGTATTAACAGTTACTAGGCATCAGTCAAGTTTTATCAGCTGTAATGCTAAAAGCTAGAACTGTAAGAGCAGGTATGAGAAGCTATTGCACAACACTGTTTATGCCCTCAGGTGTTTGTGTTCACATGAAACAGGGAACAGAACAAGTGTGGTCCCAGGCAGTGACACTACTTTACCAAAGCTCAGAAATCTGACAATGGGAGATGGTTTTGTACATATAAACAGTACTTGGGTAAAACCCTTTTAGAGAGCGACTGCAACTGCTAAGAAAATAGAAACCAACAGGAAGTCTGCGTATTGCCAAACAACATGCTGGGCACTGGAAATGGCTGAATTTGTAAAACAATTACCTTTTGTTTCAAGGTTACATTTTTATTTGAAACAGATTTCTTACCCATCTTACCAGTAACACCTATTCAGAGAGAAGACAAAAAAAGCCAAAAAAACCATACTTGCTTTCTGGGTAGTAACTGTTTAATAATGAAAAGGAACTTACTGTTCCTAACTCACTTTTTGACTGCTTTACTGCAAAAAATTGTAACAAAAATAGGGTTTTTCTGGATTGCACTGTGCTTCTGAATATTTTTAGCCTAAAAGTACGCATCATAAAGGAGTAGGAAGACTGTGAGGAATTTGGGGTGAAATATCGAGAACTCTGAGGAACTGAACCAAATATTTTTCAAACGCTCCTTGGAAACTGCCATACGTCACTCATATGGAGGCATGCTCACGCATCTTTACTTGGCAGATTCACATTGATGGGGTTCAGTATAAGCACAGTCTGCTCCAGAGTCTCACCAACTTGCAGAACTACTTGCTTCAGCCTTGAATCCTGCCCTCGCAATGCCTACCTGTCAGCCCACAAACTTCTGCCTTCAACAGCTCACCACCATCTCTCACTAAGTACATTACTAAAGTATATTACATTCTTTAAAGGACTTGCTGCCTTGACAGCTGCTGCCATATCCCATGCTGTAGAAGTAACACTTCAGAATAGGGCCTGAGGGTGTATGTGACCTGTATCATCTTCCCTCCCTTTTCTCTCTTCACCTTATTCCCCATGTAGTTTCTAGACGTGGTCTTGCAGTATCATTCAGAAAGAGTTGTTAAAAACACAGCGAAATTTCTTGTGGTGTATAGGGAGAGAGATGCTGAAGGAGAGCTGTTAAAGGACAGAAGCCAGATGGCTTTCCCCTTACTAATCACTGCATTTGGCACTCTGCTTGGCTACTCCACTGAGCAGAGAGGTCCTACTGTCACCTCTTGCCTAGGACTCATTTGCCATCCTCCCATGGCAAGTTCCCGTGCTTTTTGAACTACTTCTTCTTGGACGTCCCAAGAAAGAAGCAGAAGTCAGCACCCACATCAACTGCCTGGTGTACTCTGCACACTCTGGTCAGCCCCTCTTCAGCTGCAGCCTGTGCTCCATGTCAGAGCTCTGCAGCTTCTGCAGAAGATGAGGTCTGACCTGGGGGGCGGATCATGAGTCAGCTGGTGGGCAAGAGTGCCCACAGACATTGCCCCGCACCTGACACCCAAGGCACCACATCCCGTCACTGTGAAGGCACAGCAGCAGTTTTCAAGAGTCAGATTAGCAACAAGCAGCTCACTCACACTCACATCTTTTGCTTGCTAAAGGTGAGGCACCACACTGTCTTCAAGGAAAACTCTTCAAAGGGATTAAGAGTAGTAGAAAACTGTTGTTACTGCACACGGGGCTGAACCTGAATAACCTTTATGACTGATTGTGATGCTGAGAACAGCTCATGAGCCCAGTGCAGTTTCAAGTGCAAGGTCTTTGCTCCTAGCCCCCTGTGCTATGCAAGGGGGGACATTGGCTGTTTAAACAACAGGTGCACATCACTAGAGGAGGGTATTTTGGTAAGTCTTATATGCATTTCCATATAAAGACTAGAAATGTGCTTTCTGAAAGATAGACAGTATTTAAATTAGGCAAATAACAAATAATGCCCTCAGCCTTTTGCCTGCAGCAGTCTCTGAGTGCTGGGCATATGGCGCCTTTCCAGACCTCGTGCAGCCAGTGAGGCAGAGCTGCTGATTATTATTTCACCCACCTTTGGCAGGAAATAAAACATCTGTTTAATCCTGACAGTGGGATCCCCAGCAGATAAACTAAGATGGTTAGAAAGGAATGTAATTGAAAATCATGTTTGAGATATCAGAAGGCAGTGATGACAGACTTTTCAAATCTGACAAGACTTCAGTCACTGGTATTTTGAGAGCTGTGGGATTTTTCATGGCTGTAGCCAGTCAGGACCTCTGTTTCACAGCTCAGAAGGAAACCTTGCTTTTGAAAAAGGGCATCTTTTCAGCTGGACTCACGGGACAAGTGGTTGTGGCTCTGGACTGCTCACAAGTGGAGCAGCTGTAATCGCTGCTGCTCTCAGTCCCTCTGGTTACCAATGGTATTTCTCGTTGCTGTTTAACCACAAGGCAGTGTTAAGTGCTTTGAACACTTGGACTATCAATGTGGAAAAGCAGCATAAGCACACATGTCATTCTGTGAAATATATAAGCAGATGAAGATATTTTTGGGGGTGTGGAACAACTTCTAAAATGATCTGTTCCCCTGGAAAGTTAAAACCAGTATTATTGACTATGAATGAGTAGCCAGTGGGCTGACTGAATAGCTCAGCTAGGCAGTGATGAAGGGGAAGCACAGCCGCGTGTTTCACCTCCTAGAACAGCAAGAAACCCCTAAGCAGTTGAAAGAGGCAGCCTCAAAAAGAGGGAGGGGTATTTACTGCAAGTGGTATAGCTGGAGTGGTCCAGTAAAACTGAGCAAAAGGAAGTTTAGATCAAATGCTTGTAATAATTCCTATGTCTCAGATTAATGTGCAAAACAGTCTTAGCAGGGAAGTGTTCAAATCGCCTTCCAGAAAAGGGCAACCCAAAGAATAAGCCTGTGCTGAATTACTGGAGCAAGATGAAAAACATTTGCTGTTTTGTGGGATTCATCTCACTCTACCCTCTTCATACCCAGCAGAGCCTGCTCACAGACACTTTGAACTGGTGCTCCTCTTTGAACTGGTTTGGCTCAGTGGGTGGATGGCCATTTAGTTAGCAATGGACACTTTGGAGGGAGGAGGGTTTGGGGAATCTATTCTATGGGCAGTCACTGAGAACAGATTCCAGCTGGCTGCAAGCACTCCCACTAGGATGTGAAGTCTTAAGTGTGAACAGCGAAGTCTTAAGTGAATGATGCTTCTGAGCGCCCTTGTCAGCCAGTGAGCTCAAGCACCTTGGCACACATGGCAGCACTGAAATGTACAGTCTGTCACTGTGCTGCCTCTTAGGAAACAGCTGATTTTGCTGCAGTTTGCAGCAACAGATCTGGACTAAGACCTCCAAAAATCCATTTGAGGCAGTAGTACCTAATAAAAGGAGCCTGAGTCCAACCAAAGACAAACTGAAAAACAAAATGGGTGAACTCGACTTTGCCTATTGCACCCACTTCTCTACTGGCTTTGACTGGGTCCAAAAGAATGTCCAGCCCCTGCTGCTGCAGGAAGCTGTTGTCCTTTGCTCAGCCATTAAAATCAGCTATTGGAGCAGAGCTATAAGAGAGGCTGCTGCTCTGGTGATGGCCTCAGAGCTTTGAAGGCCGGGCAAGATGATTACCATCTTCCACCCTGACCTGCCACAGTATGCCCACCACAAAATGTCACCAAGAGTTCCTGTGCAAGCTTCACGTTCCTGGATGAGTTGGAGAGCATACTTTGGGAAGGAACTCAAACTTAGTTCATAGTGGTGGATTATACACCTACTACGATTAAAACTCCTGCTGTGTTTTGTTTCCCTCACTGGAAGTAAGGGGCAAGCTTTTCTTTCCCGTTATGATCTTTGTAATACTGTATGAAATGGCATTTTTTTCAAGAGTACACTGCAAAGAGTGCCTTGCTTGACTGTTGGCCACACATCCACAGGTGTCTTTTCTGTCAGATATTGATGCTATCAAGAAAGCTGCAGCCCTTAAAAGGCTTCCAGCTGAATTTAAGCTCCAGGCCATATACTTTCTCTCTGCAGGGTAACTTTTACCATCAAATCTCACTGGAACAAGAACGCTTTAAAACTAGGAAAAAATGAATGAGAAAATCAGTGATACCAATTATACACCAAATGAAGATAAGTCCCTCTGTCTCATTAGCACTGTTTAATTATGCTTGGATTCAAATTCTAAATATAGTTCATAAGCATTCACAAGGGCAAGTGTTTGCTTCCAGTGTTGTAATCCTGTCCATATCTAATACTTCCCTCTCCTTTAAGATCAACAGTTTTAAGGACCTGTCTACTTGAGTCATAAAGAAGGAACATGCTGACATGTCACCCTTAGAAGTGAAAATGTTGGTTAAGCAATGGTTTATGTTTGACATTTGCATTGCTGTGAGACTCCAGAGGTCTCAGCTGACTTCTCAGCTTCCTGTACTAGGTCTGTGTGAACACATGGAGAGAGTCCTTGCTACAGGGTCCTACACTCTTAACAAGGCAGAGGCAGTATACTTGCAATATGCTTGTGTGTATATATTAATATGTGTATGTGTCAGTCTGTCTATCTGTCTGTCTATGTCTTTAAATGCAAAGCATTAAAGTTTGCAGGAATTTGAGTTATTTACCCAGTCTAGGTCAAGCACTTAACCCAATCCATCCCTCTTTGGGATTACTTTTAACCTCTCTACCAGTTTATCACTGCAAACCTGGTAACAAATATTATTTCTAACTACTTGGTCCAGTTACTAGTAGATTTCATCAGGATTTGAGAAAGCCCCCCCCTAAATATCTGGGTCTTCTGCCAAGGGGTTTAGCTGAGAAAAAGTGGAGACTCACTCCCTGGAGAAAAAGCCTTCAGAGCCAGTTCTCTGCTCATCAAGAGGAAGCCTACTCTTAGCCCATGGACAATGTACCTGTCCAAAACATCAGCGAGGGAGTTACTCCAATGTGAGAAAGGTGAAGATTAAACAAGCATTTCTGCACCAGCCAATGCTAAAAGGAGGGAATGGGGCAGTTCAGTGGGGAGGAGAAAGCAAACACCCTTTTTCCCTTCCCAGTCTGGTTATAAATTCACAGTGTTAAGAAGCTCCATCTAAGAAGACAAACATTTCCAAAACATCATCAGCATTTCTAAAAGCACAGTGAGTGCAGACATGCTGCCTAGCATGGCACCAGTCTGCTAATCCTTCATCAGTGGTTTTGTTTGACTCTGAAATACTATTAATTAATCTAACCACATGTGAAGACTATTGATCAAGTGAGAATTTTACTGCCCTCGAAACTACAAGTTTGTTGCACTTATGAAAACATTTTACATTTGCATCCTGGATTCATACGTATCTGCCAAGAACAGATGTAATTGCTTAGTCACAGTGCACAAAAGGCATCTGATGCTCAGTGTAGGCTCAGCTTTGGGTGTCCAAAGGACAGCAAACATAGATGCAGTATTAGATATGAGCTTCAGATGCTTGAATTTGTGCAGGACCTATAGGAATAATCACTTTCATGCCCATGGGATATGGGATAATTAAAACACAACGTTCTTCCTACATTAGTTTAGTCAAGGAATGCTTAAAAAAGATGGTGTTTTTTTGTAACTCCTACGCTCTAGAGGTAATTATGCAGAAGAGGAGCTGAATGCTTAAATGCTGGTAGCACCCAGATTGCTGTGATAGCAGCTGTGATTATTGATGTTTCTTGGAAATTTTGGTTCTGTGTAATCCCTCAGCAGACAGTACAGTCCAACATGGACTGTGTGCTAGGTCTCTTTCATATGCTAAAAAAAGAATTGGCTTGGTCAAGTATTTGCATGATGGCGCAAAAGAAACACTAAACTAACCAGCTACCTGAGGGCCCCACGGGAAGTGGTGTTGACTCCCAGGGGGGTGTTTCCTATGTCTCCTACTGGTGGCTTTGCCTGCTGCTGCAAAGCATCTCTGCTGTTTGCTGTCAGGTGAAAGATCACCTCTCCTCATCCTCTTGCCCTCCTCTGAACACAACTAATTTTGGTCAGTGAATGAAGCTAGTATGCCACCCACAAGGGTAGGATTAATAGCTGTTTTGTGGAGGAATGCTCTTTGTTCCAAGCTCTGGCTGAAAAGTTTCCTCCTTGTCAAACCAAGCAGAGACCCACAGACAACACTGAAAGCAGACTCTAATCTCTGGCAGTTTAGAGGGGTGTAGTGCAAACATGAAAGAACATAACTGCTGGATGCAACTCATTGCTTTAATGAGAACATGCCCTTGGGGTTTATGACAAACAAATTCCAGTTGCTTTATTGCATTGTGTCTGAATTTCCCCCTGTCGTTTCAGCTGGATACAGCACACTGTTGGATCGTGCCTGGAGAAGGAAGCTATTTGTGTAACTGTGGATGGAAGGAGAAAACCCCTGGCAAGATGTCCACACAATGAACAATTGAGAATACTGGTAGGGTAGCCTCATTAAGAGAGGTGCTCCTCCCAAGGGAAAGCCAGAGCACCAAAGCCCAGCTGTGAGGGTAAGCCTGCCTCTGGGGAAGCCCCTCTTCCTCCAGGGGCTCTAGAGGGAGCACAGCCTGGCAGCGGGGCAGCCTGAGCTGAAAGTGAAGACCTGTCCTGCACCAAGCTAAGACACTGCCATTTCCAAAAGTGTCTCTCCCTCTGCTTCCATGCCCACCTGTGCCCACACCCATGTGGCTGCTTGCAGCCTTGGGTCAGCTCTCAGTCCTGGCTGAGAAGTAACCCAGGCAGAAAGAACGCTGCAGTTTCACCCAGGTCTGCCCGCTGATGAGACCTAGCACACAGCTGCATGGTGGATGGTCTGGAGGCAAGCGCAGCAGTGGGTGTGCAGAGCTCAGGGGTGAGCTCTGGGTTAACTTACACTGATGGCAAGAAACACATCTCCAGCTAGGAATTTAAACCTGAGTGGTATTAAACCCTGGAGGAAAACCAAGAGCATCATAGCTCTCACGCTTTAGCCCAGTAGTATAAAATAGCATTTTTCCCTCCAGACACACAAATGAGTGCAAAACATTTTAAATTATTAAGATAGACATTTCTAACACACAACCATACCCTAATGAATCAACTTATGTGAAGTACTTGGATAATTTTCACATCAAATATTTGCCTTAGGTCAAAAATACAACAAAATCTTTAATGCTAAAAGGATATTTAATTGCCCTAAAACACAACAGCCATGCTATTAGGATTAGTAACTACTACATTATTTTAAAGTGAAAAACTCTCTCGCAGATCATATACTGTAGTAGCTATCAGTTTCTTTCACCATATTAGAGATCAGTTTAGAACTACATCCTTTCATTAATTCAACTTTATCAGCACAATGTCCTAGGAATAACATGTTAGAAATCATAAGCAGTGACCATCACAAGGAAATGTGTGACCTGAAAATGATAAAATGATACTTCAAAAGGCTTCTTAGTTGTGATTATCATAGAATGGTTTGGGTTGGAAGGGACCTTAAAGATCATCTAGTTCCAACCCCCCTGCCATGGGCAGGGACACCTTCCAGTAAACCAGGTTGCTCAAAGCCCCATCTGACCTGGCCTTGAACACTTCCAGGGATGGGGCATCTACAACTTGTCTGGGCAACCTATGCCAATGCCTCACCACCCTCGTAGTGAGGAGTTTCTTCCTTACATCTAATACAGAGCTACCCTCTTCCAGTTTAAGGCCATTACCCCTTGTCCTGTCACTCCATGCCCTTGTAAAAGGCCTCTCTCCAGCTTTCTTGCAGTTCCCCTTGAGGTACTGGAAGGCGGCAGTGAGGTCTCCCTGGAGCCTTCTCTTCTCCAGGCTGAACAACCCCAGCTCTCTCAGCCTGTCTTCATAGCAGAGGGGCTCCAGCCCTCTGATCATCTTACATTGAATCGAATCGTGCCATTTCAAATGACAAGAATGGCAGTAATAAGAATAAAGCCCAGAGCAGAGAAAAGAGCTGAATTACAATATTTCCAGCCATTTTCAATTATAAATATATTCTGTGAATATTGCTTCAAACTATTAGGTATCAATCAATGCATATTATAGATTCATCCACTATCTGAGCACCTAAAAGTCTGAAGTTTCTTGATAAAAGGCTAGGGCTTGATACAAAATTTGGGAGACAAAATTCAGAATTGTTAGAGTTAAGTTATTTTATGGATCTTTTTCCCAGACCCTGCAACTCAATACTGCTGTGAACTCCAAACAGAAGCCAAGCTTCACTCGAGGAGCTTTGATTCTTATTTTCAGACTGTTGCTCCAAGTCAGATGGATTGTAAAAACTGCTAAGTTTTCACCCACCCTTTGTTATAAGCTACTCCTTCCTGCTTTACATAAACTATAGGAGAAACAGTTTTCTCTAAGTATTTGTTGAAACGATAGCTAGCCAAGTACAGCCAAATACTAGCAAATACCAATACCCCATGCCAATTCCTAGGAAAATTAGTGTCATTAGTATTTAAATCCTCTGCCTGTAGAGAAGCCCTGGTCCAATATCCCAGAAGGATGAGCAGTCCTGACAGCTCAGTCACATCATCAGCTGCTCTGATATTGCCACGCCCAAGCACAGTGTCAGGCCAGTGTGAGGTGCAGATCAAATATAAGCAGATGGTAGCAGTCTGAATTTGCCTTCTTTTGGCATTTGCCATCTAGTGGGTGCTGGCAAACTGTGTGCTTCCTTCTCCCCTGGGCTGCTAGCAAGTATGTCTGATGCAGATCTCCAGTGGCAAGCTGAGATTGGATCTACCTCCCTGATTTTGGGAGGGGGCAAATTTATGAGCCGCAACATGTTGTTTATAAAGTCATGATGGTTCAGGCACCACTACTTCCCCCTTGTGCCCTGGGCTTGCTTTCTGTATATCTGAATATGAAACACAGTGTAAAACTTTGCCACTAGCTATTCACCTTATATCTACTCAGTGCATAGTGGCTGAGTCTGAAAGTGTTCTGGGCATACAGCAAGCTATCTATGTGAGAAGAGCTGAAGTTTCATTTCAGTCACACCATCCGTCTGGAGCCTTGCCTAGCTGACTCCTGCTTGCTTTTCCTCAATTTCAAATAGAAATGGCTCATATTGGCTTTTCTCCATTATCTCTGTGCCCCATCTGTGTTGCTCCTTAGTACAAAACTAGCAAAATCCTTTGCAACCTGAGTAATCCTTTGCAAAACCCGAAAGGAGAAAAACATGACCTGAGTCACAAAATGAAAAAAAGGAGGCCTTCACATTGCTGCCTGATGTTAACAGAGCACATCAAAGCATGCCCCAAAATAGAAAAGCTATCTCAACATAATTCAGCTGAATTCCTCTCAGTTGTCTCTGAGATAAAGAGAAAAAAAACCAATCTTTGCAGTTTTCACCATTAGGACCATGTTTTGTTTAACATGCTACCTATATATTAAGGTTTTCATTTTACCAACGTATTAAGGTATTAAAAGTCAAAAAGGATTAAAAACACAGGAATTCTGACAGATGATAAAGGACAGGAGAGGAGTAGTTCTTCTGTTTTATCTGTATAGGTACACCTTTATGATATGCTAATTTGTTAGATTGGAATGCCTTTGGGCTCAGTAATGAAACTGTCCTGACATCTGACAGCTCTAAGAAGACAATTTATGAGACCAAGCTCAGCATCTGATACATCCTTATGTAACCCTACAAGCAACATGAGGATTTTGTGGTATCATATAAATATACGTGAATTGACGTTTAACCAATGGAATAAAATGTTCCAAACTCACTATGGGCAAGTGCTTATGTGTTGTTTGCCAGCTAATATGTTACTTACCTGGCTTTGCAATAGAAGGGCATGCAGGGAAGGTATTCCAGTGCTCGAATCATTGATGAGAGCTCTGCCAGCTGCCAATGAGCCACAGCTGCAAGCCTGAAAAGAACCATTTGTGCACTAGTTAGGGTGATTATTTTTGTCATGAAGAAAATTTTCCATTATGCAAATGTACAAAGCTGTGCAATAACTCTTCATGTGGCTGTTTAGAGGGACAAACCTAGGCGAGTGAAAGAAGCTGCACCTCCTCGCTAAGTCAGCCCCGTGTATGTGACCATTTGGCAGGTCCTGTTCCTCTGTCATGCTCAGCCCAAGGGTGGATGGGGTAAAAGGCAGAAGCCTGGGAGCATGAGGGAACACGTTTGACAACTTTGAATCCTTTAAGTTCTTGCTAGTTCCATTGGTTTTAGTGGAAACTGCTGTTCTACCAATGAAGGCAAGCAAAGATCTACTGGATCTGCTCACACATGCACAAAGCAGCGCAGTTCTTGGTACTCTGTCCTGTAAAGCCCTTACCAATAATAACAGGGAGTCAGTTCCCTTCTCCAGTTTTCCTTCCAGGCCTGCTGAAGTCATGAGCCTGTCCCAACAGGTTAAGACACAAGAAACTGTATTTCCTGTCTTTGTCTTGCATTCACACCACTGAGAACTCTTTTCTGGAAGCGTTAGTGCGGTAAGAATAGGAAAGAGCTCAGGCTGCAAAATTAAATTTTTGTATTCAAATAGTGTATTCAAATAGTATTTCTCAAGGCCTTGTGCACATCAACCCACTATTACATGGATACCTACAGGAATCTTTGCTAGCAGTCCAACTGCTGACCACTGCACGTTTCAGGAATGCATCCTGCACACATGGACTGTGGCTACACAGTGACATCCTGGAGCCCTCCTGGGCACAACAACAGCCCAGCTGTCCTAGAAGTTTCAAGGCCAGTGCCTGAGGCCTGGTAGATGCACATTTAAGCATCACAGAGTCTCTTTTTCTACCAGCCCCAGTTCCAATTATTTCATTGCAGTGAAAGGTGTACACACAATATATACATTCAGGTTAAAAGGCATTTGGGCAACAGGAGACACATATTGCCAGATCCTACCTAGGAGTACTACAGTCTGAAATCTCATCTTTGCATATATTATATACCAGCCATGGACTTGTAGATGTGTGTAGCACTTTCAACCCTTCACCTGGAATCATCACAAAAATAAACCCTATGCTTGTACATACAGCCAATGCATTCAACTTAATATACTGCCTTTCACAGAGCTGCATACGATTGATTTTCTAACTTTCATAGTTCTGTATTAGTGAACAATATTTAGAAGGGGCTGGTTTGAGACTACATAAAGACTCCTTTCCTTCTGTCCTGAACTATAAATATTTCAGAATTTCAACATTAAAAATAAACTAGGATATTGATTCAGCAAGGTACTGACAGTTACTTCTAAGTGCTGAAGCACTGGATCGTGCTTATGTCTTTTTGATCCATAGCTGCTCCTGGACCTTACTGAAGTCAATGGCTCTGCTAAGGACTGTCCTTCCAGTCTCGGTGAAGGGAGCACTTATGCAAGCCCCATGTACATCAATGCTAAAAACAACAGGAAGTCACAACCCCAGGCCACCTGCAAAACTGATTTGAACCCTGTATATGGGTAAACAGGTTTTCCAAGAGTAACAGCAAACACAAGGGTGATGTCCAGGTACTGCTTATGTTTTTTATACTGAAAATACAACTGCCAGACTACAAAAACAGTGCCAGGCTTGGGGCTGAGGCCATGGCATTCTCTTCCTGGGAAACAGTTGTTTCACTGGGCTGCAGAATTGTGCTCTGCTGAATACTATGGCATAGCTTCCACACAGAAGCAAGAAAACACCGCACTTTTCTAGCTGACCTGCTGGTCTGATATAGCACATCCTCTGAGGATATATCAAATGTGGTCTTGATCTCCATCACTTTTTAAACAGAAAACCCCTGTGTGTGTGTTAATGTTGCACAGAAGATACCCCAGGTTTGCACAAGGGGATTCTGAAATGTAAACATTGTGTAACTTCTTAATGATACCTGTTTAGCTCTAGAGACACCAGATACAAAAAAGATTTCTAGGGAAAGCATTATCCCTTGATTTATGCATAGAATTTTACTGGCTTGGGAAACATAGCACAATGAAAAGATCACAAGGTGACTCAGTTACTTAAAGCAAAATAGAAAAAAATATTTCTTCAACAGCAAGTTTCCCTAACATTCTGTTGGAGTTGAATATCTGAAATAAATAATGCAAGAACTTCACTTGTTCAGAGGATAATAATCTTAATTGAAAGGAATACTCAAGAAGCATGCATGAAGTTCAAAACTGAATACATGGAGGTACACAGAAAGCAAGGCTCATGCACTACACATGCCACTGAACTCTTTGTGCTATAATGCATATGATCAGAAATAATAGGCTTAATAAGCAGCAAGGACGGCATGCTAGGAAAAAACTGGAGTATATTGCTTGGTAAGTAATGCAGCCTTCACTGATGGGCATCTTTAAGGATAAGGTGGACAAGTTTGTCAGGATATAAATAAACTTGAGTACTGGCAGAGACTAGAGAGCTTTTCAGGAACGCTTGCTTAGTAAGTGTGGACGATCAAGTAAAACTTGTTTTTTTTGTGTGGAAAGGGCACCTGGAACTACATTGGCCTCAGGTGGTGGGTATATAATGCCAGGCCCCCAGGCTGGCTGGTGACTCAGGGGGAGCTCTGTTTATCTTACTAGATTCCTTTAATCAATCTGCGATCACAGACATGACATTGCTGGATTATTCATTATCTCTGTGAAAATGTTTACAGTCTGATCTTTCCTACAAACACAACACAGCCCTCAACTCTACAATCCATGGCTACTGGAGCCGGGTAAGCTCCACGCCTCCGGAGAGGTATTTACACCCCAAAGCTCAGGGCAGGGTTGCACTGGGACTGTGGAAGCGACAGTGCCCTGGCCCTGGCGACATGGCAGCCGACATGGCAGCCGGCAGCACAGGGTGCGAGACCGCCACCGCGGAACACGGCCACTCTGCGGTGCCAAGCACCTCACCTGCGAAAGCAGGGGCCTCCCTCCGACCGCACTCGATAAGTAGGAAAAAATATTAAAAAAACACAGCCGTAATTGTGAATCTGTGTTTTAGACACCAAAATCAGGAGACTCTCTTACCGCTCTGCCTCCAAATCTTGAGGCTGCCGGGTCTCCCTTCCCAACGCAACGCCCCACTTCTGGGAAAAAATCAGCAAGTCCTGAGGGCTCCTTGAAGAGAAGTGTGCCGGAGACACCTCTCGCCCTTCCCGGCGGGCTGTTCCCGCCCTCCGCACAACACCTGGCGGGAGGGGGGGGGGCGGGGCGGGGCGGGGCCACCGGCCGCCCAGCTGGGGCCCCTCAGGGCCACCGCGCGCTGAGCCTGGCGGGAGCCGCTTCAGCCCAGCAGGGCTGGGCACCTGGTTGGCTCCCCGCATGTCCCGCCAGGCCGGGAGAGCTGTGGGGTAGGGAAGACCGGCCTGGCCAGGCTAGCGGTGTGGGGTACTTAATTATTCTATTGGCTTTTTACTTGTAGTTAAGAGTTTGCTTTAAATAGCGGAGTGTAGCTCAGTGATATGGTTAGCTGATCGACCCTTCCTTGAAACGCAAAAACACGCAATGAAAACCTTGAAATTTCAACTGTCATTGTTTATTACTGTTTTGGCTACATTCTCTACAATTTCAGCAGCATTTTAGAGAGACAGTAAATGTTTCTTATATACAATGAAAACAAAATGGCTTGCAACATCAGAAACAAGAGCAACAGTTTAACTGTACAATACTAAATGAAAACCTGTGGTACTACAGCCTCCTTCTTCTGTAACATGGACAAAATTACATATAGGTATTCAGCCTCAAGAATGGGATAGTAAAAAGAATAGTGAACGGGGGAGAGATACAATGTTCTGAAAAATAAGTTTCTACCATACAAGGCAGTTAGAAAATGTTTCACATTTTAAAATATCTGTACAAGCCACAAGAAACATTTCCTTGCTGATAGGAACTTCCAGAAACAGAGAATAACCATGAGTAACTTCTACATCTAGTATCAATGCGCTCTGCAGGTTGAGAACGCAATAAACTGACTTAAAGAACTGTACTGTATATTGCCGACACAGATCTGTTTTACATGCCTTGATTGTTAATGAATTACCTATTCTTAATCTCTCTATAACGTACAGTTGACTTGCACTTAAGGAGGTCATTTGATTCTTTCACAAAAGTAAAAGCAACGTCATTTAGCAGCAATTAAAAGCGCCTTGAGGGAGACTTAAAAAAAATACAATATCCAATTAGAAAAAGCCATACTTTAAACATTTGTACAGGAATAAGTTGCTGAAATTTAACTGAAAATGTGACATCTGTACAACAATTTACAATAGAGCTAGAAGGGAATTTATCATTATTCCTGCATAGAACATTATACATGACCTGTTTTGCATTTGGTTTCATACTGTTGCTTGCTTTTATTAGAAGCCTGGAAAGTTTCACAAGTTTCAATACCACAGCAAGTATAGTATTTTTTAGAAAACCGAGTGGATTTCAAAATTAGCAATCTATTTGAGAAATAAGTACCAGGAATTCCATATCACCCTTCCAATCTAAATTCAGTGAAATACCACCATGGTTTTGGAGGTACAAGCCTGAGTTGCCAAATAAAATACTACAATTTTATCTGAGGAATCTGATACAGAACATCTCTTTGACCATCTCACTCTCCTTCCTTTGGTTTCAAAAGATCAATGTCTTGTAAAGATGGCAGTTTGTTTAGTTTACAACCAGGCACAGAATTTTTCCTGTGTTTTCAAATTTGCGCACTACCCTTTTTTATTTAAATAATGAAAAACTACCCTTCATGTTAGAACTTTCCAGTATCAACCAAATGTACTTTAAGTATTAAAAAGATTATTTACAATGTTCCCCAGAAAAAACTAAAAACCTTTTCTTCAGTCTTAAACACAGTATACCTGTTAAGAGTGTAACAGGCAGTGTCATCCTTCAATGTTTAAAGGTATTTCTCAGAAGGGTACATTTATTCACAGTCCATGATCCATTCCAATCATACAAATGACACTATGTAACAGGACTTCAGCCTGAAAACACAGTTATCAAACTTGTCCTGTGTAAAAACACTCAAATGCTTTCAAGCTCAAGTCTGCATCTGGAAACTACACAAAGGTATCATGCCATACTTCGGCTGGAGAAATTTCAGTACGAAATAATGCTTGAAGTAGGTGGTGTAGGGGATGCTGCTAGCCCAGTCATATGCAAGTTTCCTGAAGAATTTGATCTCCTCATATGAGGAAGAAGATAAGGATCATTAGCCAGCTGGTGGACATCAAATCTATCCTCTTTTCGGTATGCTAAACAGCGTCTGATAAAGGCCTAGGAAAGAAATGTAAAACATTACAATACTATTCCCAAATAATTATGTCTGCTTATAAGCAAACATGCATGTCCTCCAGGATAAACTGGTTCTAAACAAATTCATGTTTTTATGTAATTCAAATCATATGACAGTGTAACATTTTACTACTGAGTCCAATGAAAAAATATAATGTCACAGCAGAAAAAAAAGTATCAGCAAATTAATTGGCTTCAAATACTCACACTTCCAATGTGTATTTCCATGTTTAGGAACTATATTTACAAGTAAAGCATGAGCATCTCACACAATTACAATGATGCATCCCTGAACAGCTTAGTAAAAACCAGCAGCAAATGTCAGAAGATTGAAGAAGTAGAAAGAAGCTCCATGGAACTTCTAAAACCTTTCAACTGTGTGGTAGATGAAGAACAGACAGAAGATGCAGGGACAGAATTTCAACACTTTAGTTGACCTTTGACAGCAGACATTGCCACATGTGCCATGACAGCATAGAGCAAAATATGGAATTTGACAATGGTGGTTGCCATGTCCAATAGGCATTAGGTAACGAATAGACTATTTAAGAAACCACTACCTAGCTAGAACTCCTTTCCCAGGAAAAAAAAAAACTTAATCCCATTTGCTTAAAAAATATTTAATCAATTGAAAAATTCTGTAGCTAGGACTGTTCTTGAGACACTACGTTATCCTGCAATTAGGTCCATACAATGTACGCCAATCACTTTGTGCTGAAAGTTTCTGTCAAGTCTTATGTCTAGCATACCCAGAACATTTGGTCTCCTGAGAGCTTGGGCTTCAACATTTAATGATAGAAAATCCTTATTATTGCTACAGAACTGATCAGCACATCATTACTTAATTTAGAAATTAATTTAAAAGAATTACATATCTTTTATTTGATAAATCTGTTCAGCTCTTTGTTCTTTGCTCCAATTAAAAACTGCAGATTAAAGGAAAAAAAATCTGTGATAAAAGTTCCTAAGAATCCTGCTAGAATTTACTTCTATCATTTACATATCCAGCACGAACAAGGCACAAAACAAAAATCATGCACATCTGTTAAGATATATTCAGATGTTTGTGCATATTATGGATTTTAATGAAATTCTTCACAATAAATCCTTCATAATGAATGAATTGTTAAGATTTTATTGCAATATACTCAGAGTAAAAGTTTGTGTCTAAAATGTTTTTAAAATGCTTCATGCTTCTGTGGCAGTGTGGACACATTACTGTAATGCAAAGGAGAACACTGCACAAAGTAGGAAAAAGTGAGGAGGATCAAAGGACAGTTACAGTCTGAAAACTAACTAACAACATAATTTCAGGTTCCGTATTTATTTCATCTCCATGTTTTCCCAATCAGAATTTCAGTTTACAATCTGTTATTTTCCAACAGCCAGGCCTATAAATCTGAAAGGCAATTTGGATTCTACACAGTCATCATAAATAGAATGAATTTACAAGTTAGCTTGAAATTGTTTTATACCATTTTCACCAGAGAATTATTTCTCCCTCTCTCTTACAGCTATCGTGACAATGTTAATAAAAGTAGAGAACACTGAAAGCTTATTTTAGTCTTTCAAACAAACAAACAGAATATGGAATACACAGAGAATGTAAAATAAGTTGCCAATTCTCCATGCTGAACTGTCTACTCTTTCCCAACCTCCTCTATATAAAAAATTACTAATGACAAAGAAACACAAAGTTAAAGGACAGGGATATAAACTGTTAACATGTAATGTTATCAGTTATATGATGCATATTTGTCAACTGCATTCAAGGGACAGAATTTTTCCAAATAGGAATCAAGAAGCAAAACCAGCAAATAAAAACCTCAACCAAACAAAAAACCCAGGACACACTACAATTCTTCAACCAAAAATCTCATAACCTTAACTACAACTCGCTCACTAACACCACTTCTAGAGAATATAACCCATGGAAATACACCATGAATTGTAACAGCATACTTATGTACCCAAATGACTGACTTTCTTGGGAAGTTACAGCCTCTAGAAATAGGTTTCCTTTCCTTTATATCTTTAGAAGCTAAATCTTAACATTGCTGAATTTTTGCAGCTTGTGTCCCAGATCTAAGTATGTCTAATTAGTTGCCGAAACTTGAACAGGCATTCTACTATCCTGGCATTTTTTTCAATGAGCACATCTTTACTGCATCTGGCCATGAATGTATCTTTCAAAAACTGGGAGAGTTTTAAAAACTAGTAACACATATACAGTTTTCTTCCACATTCACAGACTTGGATTTGTGTTACGAATGCTCACAGCAGCAATCATTTGGGAAACCACCTTAATCTGTTTCTGAATAGCTGGTCTATGGAGATGAGTTTGATACTAGATATGATTCAGAATAAGATTTTTAAATACATGAAACATTGCCATCCACACCTTTGTGGCAGATCAACTATTTTGGCAGTCTTACCTCCTGAATCAGCATAAACAGGATCTTACAGATTCTTAAGAATTTATCTTTCTAAACTCAGCTTTCAGTTAATACACAAATACTATGACCTTTCAAGGAGAAGAGTGTTAGCAGGCATATCCTCCAGGTATTTGGTAGTCAAATAGTTCTTCAAGCCAATAAGGCTGCAGAGAATAACATTCACTATTTTCAGAAAAGCTCATTACTGTTAGAAGTATTTCACAAGAACTTCTAGCGAGACAGCCTGAGTGAGACACATAAGCTCCTCTGGGAAAAAGCAAAGCAGACAATTTTTTAGGCGGCCTACTTTAAAAATGCTTGAAATTTTCTGGAAAACATACATATATCGTCTTGCCTTGAAATACATGATTTTGTGAAGTCCCAGAATAAGTTTGCTTAAATAAAAACATAAAAATACTAGTTCTCCATCATGATTTTCTATATGTTTAGTTACTCCATCACACAGCATTAAGTTAATTACACCTGAATCCTTTGTGATGAATGTTTTAACTGTTAATATGGAGTTCATATGAAAAGTTACCTTGGCTTCATTGCTTACAACAGGTTTCACAGGGAATTGAACTTCTGTGGCTTTTAATATTGTGTTTTCTTGTAAGATATCTTGCTGTGATTGATTGTGGCCAAATGGCTGAAAAATAAGCACATGATTTTCTTCATGAGAGTTATCCAACTACTCATAAACTTCATAAATATTTATGCTATAGTAAATTGTTGCAGTGTTAATACAAACTGCTAACTATTCTGTAAATAAGAAAGTTTCACTCCAGATTTTCTACATTTCTTGCAATATCAATGCACACCATCAAAAAGTAACACAAGTGATTTTCCACACAGATTCATGTCTTTATGACTATAATTCACATCTACTGGAATCAGACATTTACACTAGAACCCTTAACATTTTCAAACAACATTCTCCTTACCTTTCTACCATAAAGGCATTGGAAAAAGATTACTCCAACTGACCATACGTCAACCTTATTAGAAATCTTTGGTGGCTCCTTGCCAACTACAAAACACTCTGGAGGCAAGTACCTGGAAAACAAAATGCGAAACATGGATCTCAGTGTCTGCAAGTAGAAGTACAGCATCACTAGAACTTGTTCAAATATGAAATTATATAAACACTTCATGTACATATCTCTGACATTCTAACAAGATATTCTGACAACTGTACACTTGCCTTATGAGCCACATTCCAACACCTTGCATGCCCACCAAAACTGACATTACAGGCATTCCAACACCTTGCACACCCATCAGAACTGACATTACAGTTTTTTATGTAGTCAGTCAGTCAAATAGAGGGTTTATTTCAAGCACAAATACTAACATTCTTTACCTAAATCAGTAATTATCACTTTTTTTAAAAAAAAAAATGGGATCCTAGGTTAAATAGGAACCTTCTCTATCTATCGGAGCAAGAAAAGATGAAAGCCACATAGGGTATTTTACAGCAAGACCCAGTTAGGAATCAAAGATAATGTAGCTGTGGCTTAAAGACCCTTTACTTAATTTTTTAGTAAGCGAGGACATTAACCAGAGGAGTATATGAGACAAAGATGATTGTTATTTCCATTCCTGTAGTTTGCAGGAAGCCATACTTCAAGAGCCGAAAGTTGAGGCAGTTCCTGTGCCATTTTTGAATTACAAAAGAACTGGTGAAATGGAACCTCCTTTAAAAACTAAATGAAACCTCCCAAACATATCAATATGGGGGCAGTTAAATATTATTGACTGTAGTATCTAGAACAGAAAAAGATATAAAAGTTGTTAGAGCAACTAAAACCCATTAGAGCAACTAAAACTCAGACATTCTTCCATCAACAGCATACAAAGCTTTCAAAGAAATTTTGAAGAAATATTTGTGGAAATGGAAATAAGCAAATGAGATAAGAATGTAACACAAATTTGAATTTCATACAGTATCACCAAATCTCTTCTGGAATACTCATGTACAATTTTGATTACAACAATCAAGAAAAATGAGCTTAAAGTGATGCA
This sequence comes from Falco naumanni, assembly GCF_017639655.2. Classification (NCBI taxonomy): domain Eukaryota; kingdom Metazoa; phylum Chordata; class Aves; order Falconiformes; family Falconidae; genus Falco; species Falco naumanni. The sequence continues at coordinate 44,585,915 of NC_054061.1, forward strand.
AGTGCAAAGAAAAATACTAAAATGATCTCAAGAATAGAGAGCCTACAACTCACGGGAAAAAAATTGAAGGCTATAAAATCACCAAGGAGCAGTACTATGAGGGGAAACAACCTACTTCAGGGAGGACAGTACTGGCACAGGAACAAACAAGTATAAACTGGCCACAAATAAACAGAGTCTGTAAATTAGAGGATTAGGTTTCTAATGATCAGAGAACTGAGGTTATGGAACACACTTCAAATCAGATTACTGGGGACAAAACATTAAATGTAATCAAACGCCTGTAAGTTTACAGAAGAGATTATGTGATCTAACTGCATGGAAAGACAGGTAGCCAGACCCAGCAACTGAGGAAACCCCTTCCAGAACTATGCTGCTGACAGTTTGTGCAATCTACTCTGAACAGACTCATCCCCCACCTCAAACTCACTCAAGATACTTCCTTCCTTAATGAAGATTTTATGCTTAGAGAAAGTGTGGATTCAAAATGCAAAGATTCATCGTGAACCTATAATGGTCACAGACCTTTTTTGATCTTAGTTTACAGCACCACTACGTGCCTGTAGCATTTTAGATGAAATTGAAAGGCCAAAATTTTTTTACATACATTCCTACACTACAATATTTAAATTGTTGTTAAATAGAAAGAATAGCAAAAGCCTAACACTTCCAAAATGCTTCAATTTGAACAATCATCTTTTTGCATCGTCTGCACATTGGTATTTGTGCAAGAGTATGTGTGTTTTCTTTTCTAAAGCATCTGAGGGAAAAGGCAAACATTTTATCACATGCAACTTCCAAATATGGGAAAAGTTGCAGAGGAAATGGAATGAAACTGGCTTCTCCATTTAGGGTTAGGTTTCAGCTCCTGACCCTGAGCTTGCTACAGGCAGAATGAATAGAAAAAGAGAAATGAATTCACAAGTAATAACCTGGCCAATATAGGTTTTCTATTCCACCCACCCAGACACAGCTACCATGCACACAGGCTCAAAGAGCTACTGTGCCATGAAGAAGCTGTATCCTTAGAGAGCAAATTCTAGAAAGCTTTTCTGCAAGCAATGAAATGCTTATTGTCATTCCAGTTCTGTAGGCAGCTCTAAAACTCCAGGTTTTTGGACAAGCATGCAAGTGCACACAGAAAACAAATCAGAGCTGCTGAGCTGTCATTAACCTTTAAGATGGAAGAGTAAATACTCTTTTGTCCTAAGGACTTTACCTGCTGGTAATCTCTGCTCTAAGATTTCCAAGGACTAAGCACCCACACTTAAATCATCATAGCTCTGTCAAACATCTTCAACCACCCGCAGCGAAAGATTAAACACCTGCTTCTTCAGGGAAATGATGTTTCCAAGTCATAGTGATCATCTACACATTTTTTTATACATATATAAAACCAAACAACACATACTCACACTCTCTTATCTTACTTGTTATGTTACCATTCTAATACTTGGGAATATCAACATTCACAGCACTGCACAAAAATCTTTGTTTCTCATCCATGTTAGTATTTTTAATCCTAGCTCTCTCTCCAAATTGGCTTTGTAAGAGCTTTTATGAAATCTAAACAATGACCCAGAGTCTAAACAGCAAAATCAAACCAAGCATTACCAGTAAGTTCCTGCTCCCTGTGAAGTTAAATCCATTCCATCCACACCATAGCTATCATCATCCATTATTTTGGACAGGCCAAAATCCGTAATTTTTATTTCTCCACATGCTGTTCCATCCACAAGAAGGATATTACCTATCCAGGGGAAAAAAAATATTTACTTAAAAAAGATAACAGAATGCTTTACTGTCAAAACCAGGTACAATTTTCAGAAATATCTAACTTCATGAAGGTGAAGTGACAACTTTACATCATCTTTATATCCTCAAGTCCACAGTAACTTGACTATGACACACTTCAGTGCAGTCTTGGGAACTCTAGGTTATCATCATGATCTCAAATGGCTTCCTCAGCTGGGAAGCAGCTGGACAGTGAGGAAATATCAAAATGTAGTAATAAAACACAGCAGCATATCAGTTACAATCAAGTTTCACATTTTTCTGCACAGAATATATCCTACACTATGGGTTTCAGGGTTTGCATATGCCACAAAATTGTGCCAAGAAACTGCTGCCATAGTACGAATCGTACTCCATGCATCAAAGTTGTGCAATAATTTCTTGATGTAAAAGTTATTTGATAAAGTTCCTCTGAGAACAGAAATTAATGAGACTAAGAATACACTCTGTACAATTCCATAATATGCCAGAAATCTGTATGAACAATTTATTATACAGCAGCAAGCAAACAGGCTGGCACTGAGTTACATTACAAACCCCACATCTGGAAGTGTAGCAGACTAAAGTACATAAAGAATACAAGCATCATTCATGCAAGGTGGTAAAACAAAGGCATGGAATCAAGACAATATATTGTTTATGACAATGCTTATTATTAATTGTAAAGAATACTTCTGTTTTGAAGTGCTTATGCTAGGATGCTGAAAGTGATTGATTACCTATTTCAATCCTTCACAGGTTAAGAAATACCCAAGGGAAAAATTATTTACACACCTGCATTCCACAACGATAAGACAGGACTGAGTCAACTAATGAACTGATTATAGTGCTAAATACCAATATATGCATCTATGTGCTATATGATTTTTTTTACAAATTCAAATCAAAATAATATGAAGCAGAAAAGTTACGACAAACTTTTTTCCAAAGAAAAGACAGATGATTTTGGCAATAGAACTAGAAAGAAAAGTACACACTTTTTTCAGTTGCTTACAATAAGCTTGACATACAAAGGTAATTTTGGTATTTCCAGGCATGAATTACAAAGAAAATAAAGGATAAAAAAAAAGGTTACATTTTCAATCATAACATTCCTCATTTACCTGGTTTAAGATCATAGTGTATAATAGGGGGCTTGATCTCATTGAGATACCGTAGTGCATTTACTATTTGCATTACAATGGACCTAGCTTCCTTCTCTGACATCAATTTATGTTGCTTGAGATAGAAATCCAAGTCATTGCCTTCACAGTATTCTAACACCGTGCAAAACCTACAGCAGAATTCAGAGAGACAAAATTAAATAACATATCAAACTGCACAATGAGAAATGGAGATGTGACAACCCAGTTTGATACTGGCAAGTTTAAGAATGGCTGCCTGAATACTGAACTATATGAATGGAATTGTTAATAGAACACATGGCATAACTATTGGCTTACGGAAACTGACATCAATCAGAACATTCATACTTACCAAAAGAGAAAATGCAACCATACTGAAGAGAGGTTAACAAAACCCCCCTCCACTTATTTATGTAGGCTTGTTTCTAAATAGAAAAATATATTCACTGTTCCTTAAGATGTGCCATCATTTCATGCAAAGAGGTGCAGCCCTGTGACTATGGGCTACACTTAGGGTGATAAATGCTTCTGATGTCATTTAATCTTGGAAACTTGTCTAAGCTACAGCAACCTTTCAGAGCTGCTCTGCAGCAGTCCTTGCTCTACCCAAAATTATTACAGCACATCCCTTACACCCTCACGACATCCTGTAGGGCTTGCTAGTCAAGTGTTGCAAAACTGTTTTCAACACTTTATAGAAGGTCTGCAATATTTAGCTGAGAGAAAATCCTGCAACTAGTGTGTTTGGGGGTTTTGTTTGTCTTTTGGTTGTTTTTTTTTAATGTCCCCTCAAGGAAACCCTAAATGCTTTGGCTGAAAGCAAGAACATATTTTTATTCAAATAATCTTCATTTCTGTTTATCTAGTACACACCACTAAAATCCTTGCCAAGTTCCAGAAAATGTATCATTTTATGTACTTACGTATCTGTATCCAGGGAGAAGTAGTCATATAGTTTAACTATCCGGGGGTGATCCAGTTCTTTGTGTATTCTATACTCTCTGCAGGCATGTCTAAAAGAAGACGGATATATTAACCTTCTACAAACAATAAAATGCTATTCAATTTAACACATGAAGCGTAAGTCATTAATATTTACTTGTGGTAGTTTTCTTTCTTTTCATCCCTCCAGCTTTTGTTAAGCTGGTGAATCTTCACAGCAGCATATCTTTGTTCATAAAGATCAAAAGCCTAAAAAAGAAACCCAAAAATATGGGGAAGTTATAACCAAAGATGATAAAAATAACACCCAATAAAGAGAGGAAAAAACCTGGCATTTAATTCACAAGTCTATTGTAATGTTACCTCTCTCCACACATTAATCGAAGTTTGATCAACCAGTGTTTAAAGAGTATACTACATTACAATCCTTCTGCTTATTTAGATTCCCTCCCTCCCCTCAAAAATTAAATGTAAAAATATATACATGGCTCAAACATTAGATATAGCAGACCCAACACACTCTACCTTGTATACTTCACTGAAGCCACCTCGGCCAAGTAAATGGAGTAACAAATACCGTTCATTCAATGTGGGGTGATCCTTAAATCTACAGAGAAAAAAAAGAAAAAGATTTAATTCTAATAAAGGTATACAAATAAAGAGTCTAAAATGTAAACGTCTTAGCATTACTTCTCAAATGGAGGTTTCTTTTTACTAGCAGTATTTAATATGCTGACACCATGACTAACCTTATGGCAAACAATGTGACCGATTTTATACTTTTTGACTATTCTGTGTACAAGTGCTATCACAATACCATTGTCAAATCAGTCAATTCTGGTAAACTTTTTGTTATTTTTTTTTATTTTTTCCAGAAAAATATCCTTAAATTTAAACATGTGGTACACGGACACTTTCTTTGTTGTGCCAAATTTTAAAGCAGCCTCAAACTTCAGCTTTCTGGAACAGACAAGGAGGGTATTCTTCCCATTTCACATGAAACAGGACCATATCTGTTGAACATACCTGCTTCTTTTTAACAAAATGAATTCTATATAACACTAAGAAGTTAACAAACAACGAACAGCAATATGGGGAAAACACACCAAAGGACTGAATATCTGCTTTTACTCTAATAAAAAACAAGAAAACACTCCTTCCAAACATAAAATGATGCTGTGGGACTGAGCAAAGGACCATAGTCTCCTGAAATGTGCTGAAGACAAAAATACATCCTTCCATCCAACCAGGGGAAGGGAAGTGAATACTCACCATATTCCTAATGCAACGATAAGACAAATACACTCATGAATCTAGGGCCAGCTGCCAATTATATTCCATAGAAAACTTTAAGGAAGGGTTTAGAGCTAGTCTGGCAATAGGCTATCCCACCCTTCCATGTTCCCTACAGTTTTGGAGGCATGGTCATAGCTAGTAAAGTGTTTGAAGGAAAATGCATATTCTTGCTTTCCGTGCCCCTTAAAAAATAAAGCTTTCCCTTTCCTCACTACGAAAATACATATTTCAATGTTAAAGGAATTTCTTTACAAAATCCTGAACAGTAAGTAATGCACTCAGAAATAACAAATTTAGAGAGAGCAACATTAGGCAATTGATGTCAACTGACCAGTAGCTCAATTCTTTAAAACCACACTTGACAAATTTAGATTCTTATTTTCTTAGTCCTTCTATTACATGTATGCTTCTAGTAGGGCCAATCTTGTGAACCTTACCACCTCCCCTCTCCACTGCTGCTTTTGCGACCGTGTGTGGCTCTCTATGGATCAGGACCTGCACCTTGCAGGTAGTCCCAGCATCACACGGACTCTAAATCCAGACAGTGAAACCCTAACCCACACTCTCAACTTGTCCTGTTATCCCAGTGCAGTGGTAAAGATCACACGCAGACATACAAATTTACCCATCTCTAAACTGGGAAATTTTCCTATGGCTGGAAATACTTCCTATGTCAAGGCTGGAACCCCGAACAGGTGAGTCTGCTGCCTACTGCATATGGGACACTTGGGGAGGGCGTACATGAGCAAGAGATGTAGAAGGGAATGTTGCTAGAACAAGAAAGAGGGCTCCGCATCTGGAAGCTGAAAACCCAACAGGATTTGAATCAGGACCCAAGAGCTGCTCTACTTCAGAACCCTCCCTCTTACCAAGTGCCGAAGTTGCCAAGATGTGTTAGTAAAAACTGCAGGGACCCAGACCTAAAATACCACTCCACTGCTTCTATATTCTACATTATGAGTGTAAGCTGCAGCTTGGCCACTCCGTAAACCCTCAAGTCTAAACTCCCACAAACCCACAGCTTAAAGCTTTTTGTTCTGTACCAGTGTCAACACTGACTGCAGAAAATGAGCACTGAAACTGCAGTATTCTGCTTGTCCATGACCTGGAACTCTGCTTTCAACTGGGACTGTAATTTGGACATTCTCTGCCCCACATATGAAATGTTTACACAGTCAAAGCCTGTCCTTTTTCTGTGGAATTTACTACTTCATGAAGGATCCCCCCCCCCCTTTTTTTTTTAAAAAAAACCCCTTATTTTAATGCAAATATATAAGATTAAAAAAGGTTATAATTTAACCTGCAGAGAATGGCTTGTTTATTTGTTGTAGGGCATTTATTTTTAAAAGAAAGTATTCTGCCATTGAATTCCAAGCATCAACAGCCACTATTTTTCACATCCAAAATACAACACCAGTTTAGCTACCAATTAGCACTAAACGGTAACAAAAATTTTCTGTATTCCTGCAGGGTAGGTATGGGGACCACTGAAACAACTGAGCACAATTTCAGATCTTGTTTCTTTAACATTTAAGTCTTTCTGTATATATAATTCTACTGTGTCTAAAAAGTAAAAAAAATAAAGTTGAATCCTGAAGTCTTAAGGCTACTGTTTCACAAATATTTACTACTGCAGAAAGAAAGAAGCCCAGTCCCATCATCTCCTTCCCCCTGGCTGCTCATTCCATCCTTGCATTGCCCTCTCTCCTCACAGCAGCACAAAACATTTCTGCAGCTGGGGCAAAGAACTACACAAGGAAATTGATCTGGGGTTAAAATGAATCCAGAAAAAGAAACCACAGGAGCTGGTTTTCACAGAATCACAGGATGGTCAGGGTTGGAAGGGACCTCTGGAGACCATCTAGTCCAAACCCCTGCTCAAGCAGGCTCTCCTAGAGCAGGTTGTACAGAATGAGAATGACATCCAGGTGGCTTTTGAATGTCTCCACAGAACAAGCCTCTGCAGCCTCTCTGGGCAGCCTGTTCCAGTGCTCCATTACCCTCAAACTAAAGAGGGTTTTCCTCATATTCAGGTGGAACTTCCTGTGTTGCAGTTTGTGCCCACTGCCCCTTGTTGCTTGCCACTACTGAAAAGAGCCTGGCCCCATCCTCCTGACACTTGCACTTAAGGTATTTGTAGACAGTAATAAGATCACCTCCTCCAGTCTTCTCCAGGCTAAACAGGCCCAGCTCTCTCGGCTCTTCCTCATAAAGGAGACACTCCAGTCCCCGAGCCACCCTCATCGCCCTCCGCTGGCCCCTCTCCAGCAGAGGAGTCCTGTCACACTGTCTCTCTTGAACTGGGAAGCCCAGCCCTGGGCACAGCACTTCAGATGCAGCCTCACCAGGGCAGAGCAGAGGGGGCAGGATCACCTCCCTTCACCTGCTGGCCACACTCCTCTTAATGCACCCCAGGATCCCAATGCATCCAAGGTTTAACTTGGATCAATTTCCAGTGTCTATTTAGTAAAGACGTTGCCATTGCAAGCATGCGAAAGGAAAGAGGGCAGGGGCATACGTAGTCAGGGAGAAGCAGAACCAGTTACTTCCATGCAACAGTGTCATCTTAAAGTGCTGGTGAAACCATAGTGTTAGTGTTCGCGTTTGCCGTAACGGAAAACAGACTGGGTTTTGTTAGTTATGCAATTATTACTTTCAAATCTACATAGTAATAGCTAATCTTAAATAAAAATTTAACATGATGATATATTGCCACGCAAGCTGAAGTACAAAGCAAAATTTAACATAATCCATATTTTTAATACTATGTACCTGTACCAAGTAGGAATGAAATTACAGTGCAACAAAACCAAAGCTAATTTTAACTGCATAGTGAAATTGCTGCTGTTGCATCAAACATCCCCGCCATTTTCTTGCATTAGTGTCAGCTAAGTGAATTGCATTAGGTTCCCTTACAAGTATTTTTTTCAGCCTAGTAAAATCATCTAGCAAGTTTTAGCTCTTCTGCAGTATAAGCCGTGTATGTACGTTATTTCTTACATATTCAACAAAACCATTAGTAAGTTTACCAAATTATAAGTAATTCTATTTTTTTTAAAGTTTAGGTAAGATGGTGTTTAAAATACATAAACAAAGAGAACCAAAGAACAACTTATGAGCGAGCCCCTCCTCTCTAGGTAGAATGTGATTTTAGAGCCTTATTTTAAAAACAGACATGCAAAACTAAGACAGTAAGTCTCTTACTGTGAATTATCTTCATTATTTATTCTTTTCAGTTCTCTTATGTGAAGATTCCTAACTCTTTCCAAACGTTCAAGTTCTGCTTGTATTTCAGCTTCTTCCTGCAAATGAAAAGAATGAAATATAAAAGCTCATTTACTCCCCATTTGAAAAGGATATTTTTACCCCTGCATCAATACTAGTGGTGATGGAGGAACATTACATTACAAAACCCTGCTGAACTAGAAGAAAAGCACTGCTTTTTTCTTAAAGCCAGAAAAATTCAGAAAGATAAGGCAAAAGCCTGTTTCAAGGAACCTTTCTGTCCATGAACCCACAGGTAATGGGATGCTCACAGTTTTGTTCTGCACTGTAGGGATGCTATTTGCAATGATAGGCAGCTGGGTTTTGTACCTCAGCCAAGGAGAGAAATTATCTGGGAAGCGGTCTGAAATTGATGTACAAAGAAGAAAAAACAGATATGTGCAGTTATAGATTTTGTACAAACTGAAAAATTAAGAAAAGACATTTAAAATATTTTCAAGCTGAAGTGCAAATCAAAAATAAAAGAATATGTTATTACAGCAGAAATGTTAAGGTGTTGATACAAAACACCAAAACCAAGCTAATTTAAAAATATTTTCCCATTTGTACCTTATTAAAATTACAAATGCAGAATATGTATTGTCTAAGATTGAATGCAATTTCAAAAGAAGTGTGTCAGGTATGAGCACATTCCCTAACTAATTTCAGCACTTAAAATTATCTCATCTTTATGCTACATATTAGGGAACACTGGAACAGTTGTTTATTCAGATTCTCTATAAAAGGAAAGAACTCACGATGCCTAGTTTGTGGAAACCTATGTATCTATACTCGAAGTAAAAAATGTATACTCATTGAAAGACATTGTAGAAAGGGTTATATCGATATCAGAGTTAGTACCTCTAGAACTTGGAAGTTTGAATAAAGGGGAGATAAAATTAGTCCATATCAGAAAGCTCACCATTTTGGAATTATTCTAGCTGAAAAGGAAAAAGAGGGCCTGGCATCTGATACGTATTTTTTTAGTAGCAGTGCCAGTGGAAGCAATGCCCCACATCATCTCTTGTTATTTTGGCACAGCCTCTTGTACAGCCACACGATGAACCAAACTGGAAAACTAATCAGTCTTGTCTTTTTTAAAAAACAAAAGAAAAAGAAAAAAAGCAAGCCTCAAAAACCTATACATATTTGGTTTTGGAAAGAATCTAGATCAGTTCTACAATCCAATTTACACTGTGACTGCACAATCTGGTGGTGCTGGTAAAAGCAACAGGGCAACAAGTCATGGCACAAGGGGATGAAGATGGAAGTCAGCAGAGGGCAGAGAAAATGCTGTAAAGCTGGTATTTCCAAACATTGTATATTATAAAACCACATCCTGAAACACCAACTGTATTTATATAAATCTAAACCATGCATTTTATATCACATTTCCAATGAGCTGAGGAGTCCAGACTGGATGATTTCAGTGGATATCCTGAATCCCTCCCCATAAGCTAAGGAAAAAAACCTCTCATCCCAAAACAAGACACTAGATGAACATCCATTCAGAAAACAAAAATAAAATTCCTAATAATTTAAAAGCTGTACTAACTAACACTAATCTGCTAGCAGATCTGGGTGGACCATTTGCTCTTCCTAACACATAATGCGAAGGGCTTTTTTCCTCTTTATACAATGTTAAACTCTTCTTTTTATATATATATATATTTAGATTTATCCTTGCAGTTCTCTGTTAAATACCCTGACATGCAGTTCCTCATAACCCAATAGTCCTTTATAAAGAATTCTAGCCCTTCTCCCCCTGCAAAAGGCCACACACTTCTACACACACAATTGTCTATGTTCTTCCCAAAGGCTGACAAAAAAAATCCATCAGTTATGCCTCTTTTGGGCTTTTTTGTTCATATATTATGCAATTCAGTGGTTCTCAAAATGTGGTTCATAGGCCAATGTTAGTCCAAAGAGAACTGGCTGGTTGCATTGTTTCCAGCTGTTATTTAGGACACTCAGGCTGTGAATACCTTTAAGCAAGAATGAACCAGCTTAGCTGCCTCAGGTCACTGCTATATAAAAGGAAGTGAGAAAACAAGAGCCTCTCTCCAGGACCAAAGCTGCTAGCTGGAAAAGAATTTCCTGGGGAGCAGAAGGAAAAGAAAACTGGTGGTGGCAGCATGTACAGGGCACCAAAAATAAGAGCACCAGTAAAGCATCTGGAGAGTGAAAAGGAAGAGGAGCAGACAGTAAAACAGCATATGCAGAAGGAAAGAAGAAAAAAATGTAACCAGCCAAGAAGCACTAGGAAAGAAATACAGCCACGTAAAAAGAAAATTGTTTTTCTTAGTTTAGAACAAAATCTTTATCGCACATAAGAATTAAAATGCAAATATGTATTTTTATTATTATTTTCAGATATATTCAAACATGATTTGCTAATAAATAACATTTGTTTCCCCTCTGGCATTTGTTCAAGGAAGTTCCTTCTTATACTGACTATCCCGGCACTGATGTTCAAGGTGAAAACAAAATCCAGGTATTAAACAAATTTGTAACAGCTTCCTTCATATGTCACTTGCAATTTCCATTAGACTGCAAAAAAGTTCAAGCACGGAAAAAAAACCCTACAGAATTTCATGTGAAGCTGGTGCTATTTCTAAAGCATTAACAATGAAGAACTATGCGGGCAGTCTACTCCACCAGCACCAACCGAGTTCATATGCAGATTCCCTACCACATATTCAAGTACTTTCTTGTCATATTCTTTAGAAACAGCATCGGTGTTCTCAAGGGGCCCAGTTCAATTTATTATAGTAGGATTCTTAACAAGTGACTTGTACATTTGATGAGAACAGACCTGAAACAGACCCTTGAAACATTTCAAGGTGAAAACCACTATGACCTGGTTTTGACTGAACACCTCAAGAACTACCGCTCAGCAGACAACGGTACTTTCCTTTCACACTCGAGGTATTTCTGCCTGTTTCAACTTTCATTCCTTTTCACAGGTTATTCCTCAAAAGCTTGAGTAAGCAATAGTTTGTTAATATCATAATTATCTCATTACACAGATTTATTAGAATGATGGGCTTAAAGAAAAAAGTGCTGCTTTTTTTTTCAGAAGTAAAAAACTGGAGTAAAATACCTGACTGAAAAAATAATTTAAGACACAGAGAAAAAGACTTTTCATAAAAGCAGGAAAATTCTATTCTCTCTTACAATAGGTAGCATGCTAAATGACAACAACTGAAGTGGATACTGTAGATGATCAAAACATTAGATTGATTCAGAAATGAAATGGTTTGTAAATTCAATCTTTTTAAAGATCAAAACCTAAAGTTAAAAAGCCCATATATAAAACCTGGCTGACACCACTTCCTCAGCCCTGAAACAAGAGCAGTATTGGTGGCATCATCACTGTTACCACTGTTAGAAGGATTCAAAGAATCAGTACAGTGTTACACTGGATGGAGTCACTACCGCTCCCGCGTACTCCCAAGCATTCACGCCAAGTTGCACCCAAAACCAAAAAACAAAACAAAAGCACCACTATTAGGCATAAAATTGTCCAGCACTTTTAGTATTACATTTTCTAATCAGATAGCTCTCAATAAGCCCTCTTCTTATTTTGGTAATATTAGTTTTTACAGTTTTAGGCATGGTCAAAAAAATCTTCGAATAACAGACTGTACACATACCTTTTTGAGATGTCCTAATCGAAGTTTGAAAATTTCTTCCTGTTCATGATACTCTGCTAAAGTCAAACTGAAAAAACAAACACGTAATTATAGCTTTTATATAACTGTAATCAAAACAATAGCATTCTTACTCAAATACTACAGTAATAATTAACATAAGATACTGTATTTACTACCACAATACTAAGTCTACCTTTTTGTCTTTGTTTCTAACTTCAGGGTCGAAACATACTTACAGAATGCCTCTGTGTCTAGTATTCTGGAATACTAACTGCCTCTCCCACTGGACCATTTCTCTTCTCTCAGACAGCCTGTTAGAATACCTGGGTGCATCCTGAATCATATCACCATACCAGTATTTTAGCTGATGCTACTTCACTGTTTGGTTTTGAACTCTAAAACTTTACAAACCAAAGGATGGAGATCCAGAAACCAACTAGACAAGACTGCTAACACTGGATTTTTGAGCTGTGATTTAAAGAACTTCGTGTAAAACCATACATTCCAAGTTCACTAACACTACATTTTACATGAGACCACAAATTCAGTTTTGAATTGGCATGCGACTCTTTTGCTTGTTCTCTTTCCATCTCCCTTTGAGAAAAGATTCCTGGCTACAATTAATTCACTGGTCCCTCGCTGTCTGTAGACTTGCTAGGACACAAACTCGGTTATCATTCAGAGGATCTCGACTGTTCATATGGATTAGTAACTAAGAAACCCATGAACTGACTGCATGCAATAATCATCTGACAAATGAACAGAAAACACACAGAGGACAAACCACCAAAGAAAAGAAACTGAAGAGACTTCAGGTTCCAGGGAAGAAACCATATGCACGTGATGAAGGGGAACAGGGGATGGGGAAGGACAAAGAGGTATGGTCCCCTTTAAAGGATTCACAGAAATCCCTACAAACAAACTAAAATTAAACATTTTATAGTTTTGCCTAGATCTACTATTTCTTGCTTGATGTAAAACTAAAACTAATAGCATATGTTTTCACAAAGTCCATGTTTTAGCAGGTTGAATTATCAACTGTCCTGGGAAGGTAAGTTACACAAAGTGTTTGGAAGGCTATACACACTGTCCATATTGCAAGTCTAAGGAACTGGAGTGTCTTGAGAATCACCAGTAGTTTATCCAGAAGTGAAGGACACCAATTCAGATTTATGCAAGTGCTAACTTCAGTAGAATTTGCAGAAGCCTTAATAAACTGTAAGACTTCTTTCTCCCTTTTAAATTTATATGAAGTTCACCATTATTTTTCAGAATTCTAAACCCTGTTATTTACTGGGTCTCAAAAGTTGTTATGGAGTGCATCTTTTCAGGACAGAACTTGGTCGTTCTGAAGCTTTCACAGAGCTCCTTCCTATTCCAGATTTCATAAATACTGAATTTTGCTGCCCCTTTTCTGACCTGGCCAGGACAGAAGAATGAGTTCACCAGATAACCTCCATGAATATTAATGAAATTGCTGGATTCTTTTCTGACTGCAGCATCTAAATTTCCAGCAACCTGGAAACAGCTTCACAAGATTGTAGTTATTTCATCAACCTTCTGGTCTATTAACGTATAGAAAAAACACCCAGATCAGGTGACAAAAGCACCACCACCACATCCTGTCAGAATCTGAGAAGGAAGCGAACTTTCCTTTTAAGCAGCATCAAACATAGTTAGCCTGCACCTTTTTTTTCTACTGGAATAAAAAGCAGCCTTGTATTCCAGTCAACATGCATCCCCAAACACTCTGAAGGCAATAGAGTGAGGAAATTTGCCTCTCCGAGAAAGGCAAAAGGTCCCTTAGTACCAGATTTTGGGACCGAACATTTGTATTATTTTCCTGGCAGAATCTCCTCTGGGTTTAGATGATTTACGCTCATTTTAAAAAAGGCATTAAAGCAAATGTGAAATGGGGTGTCTCAATAGTGAAGAAAGCCAGCAATGCATTCTCTGCACAGTTCAAACAACAGCAAGAAACCTAAGAAAACAACGCTCTAATTCCTGCCCTACTACATCTGCTAGCCCTATCAAAGAGAGCACCAAGGCCACGCTAGGCAACTCACAGTGGCATCCCTGACATTGTTTCAATACTTCTACTCAAACAGCGAACTACTCTAACATGGATTAAGTTCTCAATTAAAAAAGGCAAAGGATCGATGTCAATGTGTACGAGGTTGAGTATTATTCTTTCCAGATTCCCGCCTGCAGTATAAATTACAGGTTTGTGTGTTTCCAGAAACACAGATAGTAAAATTTGTCTTTCTCAGGAAGAAGAGCATTTTGGTGGCTTAGCAAAGCTGAACCACAAGTAAAACACATTGAAAATACAAAGTTTATGACACGACCTTCCAGATTTTTCATTGAACGCAGAGAGCCCTAAAACCACAGATCCCCTGAAAACTAACATAATACAGAAAATCTGGTCCTTTTTATAAAACCTCAGCTATCTGCGCAGAGTTACGACAAAGTGCCTAGACAGCTCTAGCAAGTAATGCCTTCCAAAAAGTTCTTAAACAGCCCTCTTGAGCACAGAGTACAAGTTAGAGGTCATATTGAAAACATTAAGATTCGAAGTCACTCTTTCCATGTTTCCATGCTATATCCCAATGAATGACTGTTTTCCATTTTTCTATTTCCTTACAAATCTAACTCTATTAGAGACACAGCATGATCCACAGCAATTTGAAACTGTTGTTACTGACCACCACATTTTGAAGGCACAGAAACCACTGAACTGTACACAGACGTAGTCACTTTGGATTTTGTTTACTTCTGAAAAACAAAACTTTATTCACTCATATTCAGAAACACTTTTTTTTTTAGAAGTAGGAGTTTATTACTTTTTATCTATAAATATACTGTACTTTATATTCATATTAAAATAACACACGACAAATAGCAGTAAAACAATGACAGTGTGCATGTTGTTTGTACCCTGGTTATAGGCCACCACCCCACCGTACAGGCTGAAAACAATCCAGCACAGACTCCTTCCTACCAGCCCATTGCTTCCCACCTGTATCCACCCACCATCTTTTGCAGGGCAGGAGCACACTAGAGGCACCTCCTGAAACCAGAAATCATCTACGAGACACCATCGCTACCTGCAGGAGGGGTTGCCCCTCCAACACTTGAAACACAGGTCTCATCAGATCCAGAGGACGAAAAGGTCTGCAAGCACAGCAGAGGACCCTTGGCCAGAAATAGGCTGCTGCTAGCCACTAAGTGAACTGTAGCTGGGTAGTCAGCCTGGAGGCTCATCTGATGGGTGTTGGGCAATAAGGGCACTGGGAGTAGGCTGCATGAATTAATCCGGTAACAGTCTGGTCCTGACTGTGACCTTTTCCACTCAAAATTACTGTGCAAGAAATGCTGCATTTTAATTGTCTACAGCCAAATGAACTATTGTACACATGCAATGAATTCCTGAAATTCCCCAAAAAGCACTGGACATATTCTGTGCATGTAACAATTTTCCTGTGACATGTAGGGACACGGTTGCCACCTCTACTTGTAGCTGGAAGAAAGCAGACAGCTTACCTGGCCTGAAAGGGTTGATTATCATAAATTTAAACATTTTCTTTTAATTAGCAAAAATAGGCCTTCCAGTTGTTTAGCAATGTTTTCATAGCCAAATTTCAAAGGCTTTGACACAGCACGCATGGACTGTAACCAACCTGCTCTGCACTTTTTCCTCACAAGTTCAGACAAAGCCACTTTCTATGATTAAAACACCCTTACTAGTGGGTACAGAAAAACCAAAAAACCAAAATAGCCACCTTGGTTTTCATGATGATCAAGCCTGGCCCATCTCTCCTCCCTCCTTCTCCCAGCTGAAAAACCATCCTGGATACATAGGCACAGCAGAATGCAGCCATGCCCCCCAAACAGCCTTGCACATGTCCAATACAAAGTTTTGGCCACAATTTCTGAAGCGTTCCTTTTTTGGTCCAACCTTATTCTCACTCTAGTTCCTTGATTTTCTGTAAGGATGGGCAGACGCTGACCAAGTCAAAGCCTTCTATGAGTTCTTTTTGCTCATGTCTGCCTTAGAAAGAGACTGCCTAAGGATCTGTCTTTACTTGTCCTGTAAAGCCCAGACACATTGTTGGCACTTCAGCCTGAAATAGTTTCTGAAAATATTTTTATTTGTTCCATACAGAACAGAATGCTCTCTCTAAATGATGCATTTGTTCAACTACAGTAACAAACTCTGCCAGCTCCCTCTGCTCTCCCATTCCAAACTGCACGCAGAGAGAAGGATGGATGTAGAGTCCCACGGAGGAACTGGGAAGCAAAGGAAGAGGTGACTGGGAAGTGAATATAACTGACACAGCTGAAGCTGCAAAAGAAGGACTACAAAACCTAAACTAAATACACCATTTATCCTAGAAATAATTGTCTAGTGAAATAAGAACTGCTTCCAAGAAGTGGGTACTAGCATTATAATCTCTCAAATCTCCAAAGAATTTGGAATAGAGTTTTTGAACAATTTTTCTAGGCTAAGAAGGCAAACTCTACTTCAAATAAATTTATTTTCTTTAAATACATGAAAGGAATAAATTAAAATTTAAGAATAAGAAAGATACTTTGCTCAGTAGAAAAGAGATCACTCAAAATCAAAACTATTTTTTAGTTTGGGTTTGGGCCATAAAAAAGGGAAAGAACGATGGAAAACCAGGACACTGTTCAGACTCATCTGTTGCATGTTATTTAAACACTAAACGCACCATTCACTCACAGTATACTGGTAGATGACCACCTTTATACTAGTAACTTCAGTGCCAAAATTCTGCTTTTAAATTTTTATCTGAGACAACAGTATATTCAGCTAAACTAAAACAATGTCCTTATTAAGAAGTCTCAGGCAACACCTTCAATCCATTTCAAAACAGTTAACACCTGTTTTCAGAAAAAGCTTAAATAATTTTGCTTGTTACAAAGCTATAAATCATGTTGTCTTGTCAATACCTGCAGCAGGAGACATTTTGTAAAGCAAACAATGCAGTGGTAGAGACACTTGTTGCTAACAACTGCTAGCAAGTTGTTTGTTTATTTAAAAAAGATCTGCCTAAGGACTTGCATATATGTTGTACTGATTTATTACTGGTTTAGTTTATTGATCTCAAGCAGCTCTGCATTTCCCCATGCCCCATATAAAGAGAACCTCTTAATTTGGCTATACTAATTAAGATAATTACTTTGAAAGTAACAGAGGAACAGTGATAAGCACAATAGAATAGGAGGGAATTACATACAGCAGACCACAAATTTACTCTAAAATGGATGTGCACAATTATTAATTGTTTTACGAAGATACACAAAACATGTTTAATTCTGTACTGAGAAGCACAGAGGAGTCAACACATACTACTACTACTATACAAAATTATTATGGATTCTAAATACAAACATTCAAAAACCCCTTTGAAGTAAAGTCCAAAGAGCATGACTAAGCTTAATGAGTCTGTGATCTCAGGACATATTATAGACCTTCTCAAATGTCTGAAACAAAATTTATACGCTTACCATATAGGCAAACAACCTAATATCTAGATTATATAATGATCAGATTAGGATACTTAAAGGCAAAACAGTTTTGATTCAATAACAGCTTACATTTATGCTAGCATTAGATACAAAAGGGCAATTCTGATCGTTCTCTTGGCAATTCCATAGCCACCAAGAATTTTCACTTGCCATTTAACATTTAATTGGTTAATTCAAAAGAAACGAAAATCTGTAAGTTTTGATCATTCGGAAATTATTTAAAACTGCTTAACACCAGAAAACATTCAGAAGTCTATTATCAGGAATTAATTTTGTCCTACTTAATATTTAGAACATGTCTTCTGTATTTTTTCCCAAATGTGTATTTTATCACCTCCTAAAGCAGCAAGAAGATTACGGAAATGTAATGTGAATGAAGACATGGCCAAAAGCTGGCAAAATAGAAGTTTTATAATTTTTCAGGTAATCTCCATTACTTAAATGTTACTTTTTATTATTAAAAGGTATTATATTCAAACAAAAAGGTATTTTTAAAATGCCTATAATCTTTACTATTCAGAAGTATTAATTATGTTCTAAAAAGAAATGTAGGCACTATTACTAAAGAATCAGTTTGAGCAATGACTCTTGAGCTCTCTACCAAAATACACAAGTAACACTAATCAAGATTTGCTTACATCGCCACCCTTACTACTGTATTTTCATGGTATTTTTGTCACAGCCAAACAATTTCATAATGTGAACTTTAAGAATGATGCATTATGCAAAATGTATGCAGCTGTCTTCACACTGATGGTCCAAACATTTATTTTGTATATCTAACCCGGACCCTGAGGTATAAATTACTACCTCCACAAGTAAGAGGTAACAAGTGACCATGTTTAACACACATAGCTTACTTCTGCAATGTAACATAAATCAATTTCTTGGTCTTTTTAACCCTAGTTATTTACGCTGACCAGAAACAGATCCACTATCAGCTGCAGCCTCTTAGCATCAAGGGCAATGACTAGTATCTCCAAGCAGCAACTTCTTAAAATACCCACATGTCAAGAACACATCTGTCTGTGCCTTGAATTACACCATTTCTGTTTGCAGTAAAAAATGTCACTTGAAAAATGAAGCGTTCCTTGATAGCTCTCAATTTTTATGTTTAAATGACAAAAAATTTGAACACTGTCAATATATGAAATGGGATCAGTAACTTCTGACAGTTGCTCTCAGGATCTAGCATTCAGAAGGGAAAAAAAATATTTTTTTAATTTGTTTTTAGACACACGTCTTCAAATAGTAAAGGCTGAAAAAAGCTTTTGTTGTCAGCTAAAGACTGTTATGTGAAAAATGAACTGGTCTCTAACTAAAGGAGAAGATCTTAAACCAATGTGGATCAAGAAAAGTTCAATAGGTATCAGTGGCACTACAAGAGTTGGAAACCAGAATAAGGACTCCTCTAGATCAGGAAAACAGAAGGAACTGCATAAACACAAAATGGGCCTTTCTCTGGTGACTTTACCAAAAATAAGTTGGGCAATTGTACGACATCTTCATAGGCAGTGGTGCAAATTTCCCTAACATCAGCAAGTCCTCAGTGAGAATATAGCTGCTGAATATACTGAGTGCCTTTTTATGCTGTTATTTGAATAGAACTCACACAGACAATATCTGAGAATTTATGTAAAAGACTGATTGAAATGTTAAACTTACAGCTGTGGTAAATTGGGTCTAACAAAGGGATCGTTTTCTGCCCCATTCACAGCTTTATTTTTCCTCTGCTTGGGTTCAGAATTGGCAGATGGTGCCTGAGAATTATTTGTAGTTGGCGGCTTTCGCTTGGCCAGGAGCTTTCTTTGCCTTTCAATGTCTTCCCTTTGTTGATTCACCCATTCTTGCTGCCTGTAAACCCCAAAAAAAGCCTTATTAAAGTTTCATCATTTTGCATTTTTTAAAGAACTATCTTTTTAACTGATAAAGCATTAAGAAATTTTTAGAAAACTTACTGTACATATGAAAATTTCCTAGGAAAAAGAACGCCAATGTTCCTCATGAGGTGGAAAAAATTTTGCTAAAGTTTAGGCACAATTTACTTTTGAAATATATGGTGGGGTTTTTTTTTTGTTTTGGGGTTGTTTTGTTTTGTTTTTGAAAGTGATACACATGATTTCTGCACTAGAAAAAAAATCTGGTGGATAACTTCTTTTATACCATCAAAAGAAATGTAACAGTCAATAGAGTACTTGATTATTCAAGGCCAAAAATTGAATTTGATCTGACTGTTCCCAAATAAATCATCAGTTTGGTTGTATGGCAAACAATTACAGTTTTTATGTAAAACACACATACAGATGGTTTTTAAGATCGTCTTGAAAAAACCAATCCCTAGGCAATCACATAATGCTAAGACTATATGTTGCCCTTCAAAAATTAAACTCTTGGTGAATTACTTTTATATCTCTATATATATACATATCTATCTCCAAAGATTGAATCAGACTCGTTCCCAAAGAACAACTTTTGAGGCATTGCATAATTATTTTACCACCATCTCTGATGGTCTCTCAGAGCCCTTTTCCTTGGCTCCATCTCTGCTGAAATACCTGTGTTGCAGCAGCTCTTTTCCAGGTGGCTGCTCTTCCCCACCCACTTGCACTAGACCCTATCCGAGGCTGCCAGAATTGTCACTCCTCCTTCATGGCACTGAGGAGCTGAATGCCTGAAAAAGGTGCTACAGCGATGGATGCGCAGGCAGCACTTAGGTGACCAATGAAAACTTCACAGATCTCTTCTACCCCAGTCATCACCAGTGATACGTGGTTAGCTGCTTGTAAAATCACTGATACAGTTTTATAGCAATTTCTACCAGCTGAGCTGAATAATTACGTGTCACTCATTTAGCACATTCATGCTTTTCTAAGGATAGTTAAAATCAAGTGAAACCAAACTGTCTTTCAAAGACACCCAGCCTTAGTATTCTCTCAGTTGATTAAGGGAGTTCTGTACTGTATTCTCAGTCTTCAAAAGGCAAAGCAAAATACAACGTATGAAAAGCTGCTCCAATCCTAGAACCTCAGTAATACAAAAATCCACTAGAGGGAACTAACAATTAGTGAGAATTTTAAGAACATGGCATTGACTAACTTCACAAGATTTTGAAATGCAAAGCCATCTGTCCACTGTTCAGTAAATGAAGCACCATGACGAACTGTTGTAAAATGCCCCAGGCGTAATCTGTCTTGCATGCTCTTCTCTCTGCTTGCCAGCTTTTCCTGTGTGCTCTAAGAAAACAACAAAAAAAAATAGTATTTAGTAACACTGAAGTGTTCAAAAAGTCTGTAAAACACTTCTTTTTCCTCCAGCAACTTCCTACAGGAAGGATAAAAGGAGAGTAGATTAAAATATCTTTTATTACTTTACTCCACTTATTCTAACTTCTGCAGAGCCCAAACATCAGCAGTTGTTAGAATTGGTACTAATGACTACTTGTGCACATAAAAAAATAATCAGAGTTGGACTCAGTTTTCCTACAAAGGTCATTGTTCTTCATAACTAACAAAACATTTTATTTGTAAATACAGCAAAACTGGTAACAGTATCAGCATCATACAGGCATATAATGATGTCTGTACATGTCTATTATACTAAATAAGCCTGCTTACGTATCAGAAAGAGCGCACCTACCATGCTTAGCCTGGAAACTCCCCTGAACGACCATCTATGTTACTATCTGTACTGAACTGACTGAGCTCAGGAATCTCTACGTGGGGACGCACTGCAGCAGACTTAACTGCAGTCAGCTATTCACTTGCAGAAGTAGAAGCCGATGCCCTTCTCACAACCAGCCACTGCTACCATGAGCATCCCTGGGATGTGGTAAATGACTGAGGCTCCCTAGTTTGCTTCAGTACAAGAAGACAGACCACTGAACACCACTGACGGACAGAAACTTAAGAAGCAAGCATTTGTAACAATTAAAGAAATGCCGATGGCCCCAAATCACACACACGAAGAAGTGAAAAGTTGACAGAATTAAGGATCTTTGTGCAAACAGACTTCTAGAATGAAGAGGCCGCCTACATGGCCTTTTGTGAAAAATGGCCTATGTGATATTCTCAGTCTGAAGGTGCTCACTTAGCACCATGCTGAACAGATCTGATGCATCATTGTCCTGCGTTCCCCTCATGCCAGAACTTAGAACGGATTGCAATAATTTATTTATGCCATGCCAGTGAGGAAACTCTCCCCAATCCTCCAATGAATCAGACTGCGCCCTTGTATCTGACAGAAGTGGCTAGTGTAAGGGAAGAGACCTGGCTGTTTACCTTGAACTTTTTTGTATCCTAATTTGTAATAAGATGATTTTCTAGTACTATTTTTTGAATAGGGCTGTTTTAAAGAAGAGGGAGAGAAACAAGGTATATTCTTGTCTTTTATGAAATTGCTGTTAGTTTATATATAATTGGCATGAAATTTGAAATAAATATTTCTTTCATAGTAGT
Source organism: Falco naumanni (assembly GCF_017639655.2). Taxonomy (NCBI): domain Eukaryota; kingdom Metazoa; phylum Chordata; class Aves; order Falconiformes; family Falconidae; genus Falco; species Falco naumanni. The sequence goes on from NC_054061.1 coordinate 44,607,998, forward strand.
ATGCAGGTAAATGATCACCATTTCCTTGTTTCCATTAATTCTAAGCTAACATAGCATTTTATCATTTTAACATCAAAAATTATCTCAGGCACCTAAATGTCTCACAAGGAGATTTTATCTATCTCCTTTCCACAACAGATTCAGAAATTTTTTGATCCACTGTAATCATATTCTTAAAGTTTGTCCAGAAAATTTGCCACATACTAAGTTCTTATCTTTTATGCTTTCCTATATTTGAATTACTCATGATGAAAACCATCCCACATACCTTAAATTAAAGTAGTTACATGTTCCATGATCTGAAAAAGGTTCAACATTTTATTTTGCCTATTCAGGCTTACAAGAATACTTACTGCCACATAAAGACCACACATATGACGTTTCAGCCTAAGAGACTAATGTGAAAAAGTTATTATGAAAATAAAGGAATCATAACAGAGTTCTACAGCATCCTCACAGTTTTTATCACAAAGATTTTAAAAGCAGCAAACTTACCTTTTCAATTAGAAGCTTCTTGCTCATTGAAATACATTTGTTTAACCTTTCTTTATATTTTTCAAGTAGCTTTTGTTGTTCATCTATTTGTCTTCTAAGATCACAGTTAGCCTAACAAATAAATACAAAATATGAAAAGACATATTGAAACACCTTTTTTTAATCAGCTGTCACAGAAAATAAAGATGTCTACCTTCACATGACTAAAGTAAAGGAATATGCATAAATATATATATATATATATATATAGGCAAAAATATAATTTCCCAGATCTATCCCAATCTGTAGAAGGATGTACCTTGCTCCCTTTTCACTTCCTTTACACTGAGCAGCATACTGTATTACAGAGCATTCAGCATGTAAATAATATATAAAAGCACTGTACCGATCATTTTTCCAGTCCTCCAGCGTTAAACTGAAAGTTTAATTTTAGCTCTGTATCCTTTATACCTGATTGCTGAAGTCATGTGAAATCCTAACGTTTTTAATTTAAAAGGAAACAAAAAATTCCCAATGATACAAGTTTCAATTATCTGAGTAGGAAATTTACCAAGCTCCCTACATTCCAATTATATTTAACTTATTACCTTAAAAAACACCACAGCAGTATTATTTTGTTTAAAACTAAATTATTTTTTATTTTTAGTTTTAAAAAGGTTGTGTTTGTCTATTCCATACCGCTGAACATGTGCTAAAAGACTGTATGTACAATTTTGTAATGTATGATTGCATGTGTTAATATGTACTCGTGCACATATAAACACTAAACAGACTATGAATTGTTTCATATTTCTATATATCACCTCTCCAACACTTCTTTCAAGAGCACAAGTATTAAGACTTTTTTCTGAAAACAGGTCTTAGAGCACAGTATAGCACAGGTTTCTTATTAAAAGTAGTTTATTTATTGCCCATAATAATTGTCACAATCACCTCCATTCTGAAACTGCCAACAGTCGGCCCCCTGATAACTGCTATTCACAAACAGAACAACAAAACCCCCACCTGTCACATGAAATTATATTATGAAGTTAAGGAATTAATGAACTGCCTGCAAAACAGCATCAGCTTTCTTTGTACCCTCAGAAATTCTATAAACGTATTTAATCATCAAAAAGTTATAGCACAGAGGCAGAAAAAAAACAACTTATGCATTTCATTTTATAGACTTCTTGCATTTTCAGAAAAAAAATCAGAAAAATTAAAACCTCACTCTGCCTTTTAATTTAGGTAACTCCAGGGTAATTTTTAAAAACAAGGATTATTCAAACATTTAAAATATTTGCCTCAGATTCATTATCTGTTGTTCTGAATAAATATCTTTACCCCATGTCCAATACTCACCCTGAGTAAGTCATCTATACGACCTTCTTTCTTTTCCAAGTCTTGATTTTTATTACTTTCTAGCGCAGCTAATTTCAGCATTGTGAGATCAGTCTAAAAAGAACATTTTGAAAATTTCATCCTTTCCTTTAACAATTATAGCATTATTTTTCTCATGTTTGTTACACAGAGAAATAAACTACTTTAAAACATTCAACAAGACCAGCACATCTTATTTTCACGTGTTTTAGAAGTGACATGGAAGGTTGTTATTCAAAATTGCTTTCCCTCTTCATGAGGATGACTGTCAACATTTGGGATAAGCCACTAACAGTGTTAAAAGACTTAATCACTAACTGAAAACTTACTGTTCACAAAAAAAGCATATAAAACAGAGCAAGAATGTCAATGCCAGCTAATTACTTGAAAGTCTCTGTGTTTGGTTAACAGGTGAAGGAGCCTTGTTCTGACTAACTTGCGAAAGAGAACAGATCACGTCAGAAATGGCAGAAAGGATAAACCAGTTGCTTTTGGCTTTTGAAAGTCATGACAGAACTATATCTTGATCATTTTGATTACCATCTCATTTTTCTTCTTCAATGTCATACTTTAAATGCAATATGACAACAGCAGCTGTCACTTCAAATACTGCCTGAAAGAACAGCCTCTACTTCTCAGATCACACACAGCTAAAATCCTGAGCAAAAGCCTACCGATGACATGGTCAACTGACTACACATGAAGTATGACACTGGAAGCAAAGCAAGTGCAGAATACCAAACTAATCAGAGAGATATAAATTAAATTATGAGCTGGTGAACTTAACAGAAAAATGCTTTGGTGGATTCTAAAAGGCAAAGGTTTTGAAAGCCTTTAAGAATTTACAAGAAGTTGAAAGACAAAGAAATAAATGTATCTATCTGTTTCTTCTGCAGTCTTGAAGTGATATAGGATAGCTCTACTCAAAAAAAGTTACCTGAGTAATTTTAAAAGATAACTGCTTTGGTTGCGTGATAGGGTGGTCCCCAAAAGCTAATGAAGTAGGAGAAGGACTATTCTGTCGAACCTGGAATGCAGGAAAACAAAGGATTTTAGATACAACTGCAATATTAAATTATGAACATAGCCCTGTTCACAACTCTTGGCAGAAAAATCACATAGAATAGGGAAATAAGGTATCTTTCTCACAGAAGATACTACTCGTGGCATTGCATTGAGAACTATTACTATGCTGTTATTTATCACTTGCAGTTTAGAAACGATGCAATAGATTCTCTGAGAAAACTGAGGCTGTCACTTTTAGGAAACAGACTGAAAGATTTAAGAGAATACAAAACTGACATAACGTGATGCCAGTCTTACACAGACTTATTTTTCTGATTCTAAGCTTTCGCAACTCAAAAATAATGTGAGTTATTTTTGGAGTGGTTATTTCCCATGGGAGAACCAGAAAGGGGAAGCTAGTACAGATCAGAACACAAATTCCATTAATGAAACTTCCCCAAACCCACTAGTTTGTCTGAATGAGGCTGTTTTCAAGAGAAATTCCACAATCTGTATTATACTGCATATTGTCAGACTGAAGTTGAAAGCACATGGAACAAAAGCTGAGGCCTACCAGCAGAGAAAACAAACCCCTTCTGTAACTGGCAGAATCTGTTTGGCCATTTAGAATCACATGTAGGTATGTTAACACTGAAATTGTGCGTATGAGGAGGGGAAAATATTAGCACGACCAAGGAAGAGACTTTTTAAAGGATACAGGCAAATTAGGTGTCAATTATTTAAAAATTTATGATTTATCAAAACCTGAGCTTTTAAAGTCCCAAGCTAGGGGTCAAAGCAACAAAAATCCTCCCCTTTTCTGTGTGAGTCTTGTGAACAGATGTCATTAGAACATTTCAACATTTATTCAACATTTTACATTATTACTTTGTATTTAAAAATTATGTTTTAGAAAATAAGTTCCTGTGTTAGCAGAAAACTTTGGTTTTAGATTTAGTTAAATATTTAACTTGATTTTTTGTTGGTTGTTTGTTTTGTTACTGTTGCAAGATGAACTCCTTCTCAGGATTCCTTCCTCTGAAGACTCTTCCCTTGAATATAGATTCTTTTCAATTATGCTACCTTCACACTATGAAAGTATCTCCAGCAGCTACAAAGTTCACAAACTTACAGAAGAAGGAGCGGAATGTGAATTCTGAGGAGATCGGATTGCAGGAGGTACGCCTCGCACCGGACTAGAGCCGTTTCCACCTTGGTACTATAGAGAAGGTAGGAACCTCCAATTAGTCAACCTTCTTCTCAAAATACATTACACACCTACCGAATGATAAAGTTCATCTGTACACAGAATTTGTGTATCACATTGTATTACTTTTATTAGCACAGTCTTTGGCCATTTAAATAAAAGCGTGAGAGAGAATTTTTTTGTATTTTAGCTCAGGCTGCACCAAGAGATCACTGCATCTCTACTTCAAGGTTTAATACTTATAAAATTACATAAAGAAAAAAAAAGTATCCTCTCAGGAGGCCTGTCCAATACAAGCAAAAAATTTGTAACTTTCAAAAAAAGCTGAAAGTAAATTTTAAAGCTAAAATAAATTTTACAAACACACAAAAACCTTACCTCAAAATAGTCACTAATCTTGTGACCACGTCCCCCAATATTCTTTCCTAAAACAAAGACATCAATACATTAGAATTGACTAAATTACTTACAGATTTGTCTTACATTTTTACCTATACATAGATTGCACCAATGCTTCACCCAACGGCATGAATACTTTCTTCTATTAGGTTCTAAAACGACTGACATCTTAAGACTGTTATTTGTCTCTCATATAGGTCAAACTACCTGTTAGAAGACATCTTGAAAAAAGACCACTGTTCAAAATTGTTCTCTTTATAGAAGGAATTTTTTTTTATAAATTAGGAAATCACTGCTTATTCACAGGTCCAAAAATGTATTTTTGGACTTCTTAGCAAAGATTTTAAAGCTTTTCTATTGCTTCAGCCCTGAAGAATTCATTCTAGTCCAATACACCTCTATACTGGCATTGCTGCATAACTTTGTCACTAAGAAATACCATGAAGACACAGAAGCATTTGGCAGCCCTTTCTGTGTCAAAACTTTTAACATAAATATTTAGGTAAAATAATTCAAAGACTTCAAACAGCACCCAGCTAACTCTTCCAGTACCCAGCAGTTACCCAGTTAGCGTACATCACTGTTACTGCCCTCTAGCCAGTTCTTTACCTACCCTGTAATTCTGCTAGTGATTTTTGTGTTTAAGCTTAATTCTCATCTATCACTTTATCAAATTAAAACTTGCTTTCATCCAGATAAATGAGACAGACTGCTTTCCTTTTCAGCATAGAAAAATCTATTGTATGTCATGTTACAGAACTCTGCCCTGAAGAAATACATCAAATTATTCTGGGCCAGCCAATTATTCCTAATTTCTACTGATTTTATCCCACTTTACAATCACCTCCGTGTTCTAAACAATACTTTTCTTCAGCATTTATGGATTATTTTGCATGCTACAAAGTCAAAGTCCTAGGCATGCAATATACAAGACATGGATCTCTTGTTCCTATTTTCAGTACAACAGCAGTATTTGCAGTGCTTCAACTGTACTGTACCACTCCAATATGTTGCAGTTTCCTAGGCCAGTTCCTTGAGAATATTGCAGTGCAGCCTATTCAGTTTCACTGCTGCTGACAGTAGAATAGTAATTACAAGACATTATAACCATGTTGTCTATGCCAAAAAGTTCCTAACATTTCTATCATCTCTAATTTCAACTCTCATTGGTAGGAGGAAGGGTAGGCTACCAGAACAATGGAAATAGGAAATTTCATTCAAGTTCTTGAAACAAAGCAGGTTTCTATGAAGCAATACTAACAAAGAAATTGTAGTCAAACTACGTAATTCTTCTACTAATAGTATGTTGCATCACAAAGACTTCAAGATATGGAACCCACTGGTATGTATCTGAAGTGACATTTCCTAGCTCAGTCAGAAACAAAAAAACCCCAAGCTAATACAGATATTATCAAAACTATTCCTCCTCCCCTTTTGACATCTTCTTGTCTGTCTGGAGGTTAAATTTCCCCCATTCCTCCCCCAAAAGCCACACTGGAGAGAAGAATGACAAAAAATAAGCTTTGTAAATATTAAACTGTGAATCAGTCTCATCTTGATTTCCCCACTCCTCTAGACTACACTGTACAATAATCCATAGAAAAGAATAAAATTCAATTTTTAAATATACCCAAAAAATAAGCAATCACATATTATAGTCTGTAATCCCTTGTTCCCCTTACCTACTGAAAAGAAATACAAACCACAGAAGTATTTTGGATGAGAAGAGCTGCTACAACTCTTGAAAGTATACAGAACTGTATCGTAGCTGCAAGTTACATGTGCGGGAGCGCATAATTCTTAAGGGCAATTACCAGCCCAGTTCAGGTTTTACTTGCCCATCCTTTCCAGTGACAAATGGGGGTGGAGGGAGGGGGGATACATAATTTATCATCCAAAACGCAACACCTGTCTTATGCAAGCAAAAATACAGATTTTTTTAAGGCTAACAGTCAAAACTTTGTGCGTTATAACTGGATTAAATACATGCAGTAACTACCTAATTCATTTACATTTTAGTTTACCTTGGCTGCTTTCACTTTGAGTGTCTGCTTTTCGTTTTCTTCCTCTGGAAGGTTCTGACTGTTTCTTCTCTGGAGTCTACAAACAACAAAAATAACATGATCCAACAGCAGCTCTATTTACTTACATTATTGCCCTATTATTGTGAAATAATTTTAAATCCTCATTCATAAAATATGATTTCACAATTCAGGAGGGATGCAATTTCAGATTGTAGTTAAAGTAGAGAATACAATCCTTGGTCAATAAGATAAATTCAAGCCAGAAAAGATACTTAAGTAAGAAATAATTCTTCAATAATTTCCCAAAAGGCAATTCTACATATTAATTGTTAAGCAATTATACCTTTTCATCCATTCTGAGGTTTATAAACACCCAATATGGTTTCACATTTTACCAAGATCTTCCTGTTATAGTTGTGGGTGTTTTAAAGCTTAACACTTAGTGAGATAAGCTGATTCTTGATGGTGTTTTCTACATATTGCCAAAGTATAAACACAAAGTTCTAGCGCTTCAATAGGAAGCTTATAATGTTAACACATTTTCGGAAGTGCAGAAGTAATCTCCAAAATACTATGAGCTGTAGATTTCTAGAATCTATTTACGACTTTTAAAAAAGAGAGAGAAAAATAAGAGAGGGGAAAAAAAGCACAATTGCTCAAAACCTGAATATCTATCCACTTGGAAAGTGTCATTGTCCCCTCCCCATTATATTTGTATCTCAAGAAAGTCAAAGAAAAACATCAAGTGAAAAAATGCAGACCTGTAAAAAATTTATTCCAGAAATATTATATATAGTTGCCTAGAAACTACAATCAGCACGCACAACACAGATGATAAAAAAGGGATGTGATCAGAGGCATCTCTAAATTGTATTTGCTCTCCCTTGATCTGAGGATTCAAACCGGTTAGTCTCCCCAGTGTAAGTTAAATTCTACAAGCTGCTTTGGTTCAAGGAAAAGATGCTGCAGCTGTGTGTGTATTCAGCCCCCAAGCAGCCTCATACCAGTAACTGGAGAAAGCACAGAAGCCACTGCATGAACTCTGTTTTACAATCAAGAAAGCAATGGTCCCTAGTATCTCGGACTAAATGTGAGATCAATGGTAAGATGCTTAATTTTTTTTGATATCACCATTTTATCATTTCACTGTATTTGTCACTTTGTTCTCCAAGTACTCCTCCTCAGCACAGCAAATGATATCAAAATTCAGATTTCAACCCATCACTAAAAGCATTTCAGGCATGTTTCTGTTCCAAAATCTTCATTTGGGTATCTTCAAATATAAATTTACTACAAATATCCTGAATATTTATTTTGGCAAAAAAACACGTTAAGTTAGCTGTGATCTATAGAAACTATCAGTCCGTAAAAGAACAGTCAGCACAAGAAAGGTCTTCCTTACCTATACCATGTATTTTTTAGAAGTTTTAGTTCTGTGGATAGGTTCATAAAAACACCTTCAGAAGTTTTACAATTGTAGCTGTTGTATTATCATGCTACAAATGAAGTTCAATTACATACATTTTATTTTAAATAAACTCTTCCAACCAAAAGCTGCATCCTTTACAGTGCTGTCGTGCATCAGCAAACTGTGTAACACAGACTCCTGGAAATGAAGTTATTTTGAGGCCGTATGATTCTAAAAGCAGAAAGCGTATCTTAGAAATATTACTTTTATAATTTACAGTTACTGCCAGGTAAATAGGTAACATTAAGGTACCTTTCCACAAAACTAAATTTAAAATACTTAACCAAACATTTTCATGTTATTCTTATTTTCCAGCTTTCAATTTTGCAGGTTATCATTCTAATGTAGTCAGTTTTACCTACCATATGAAGCAGAAGAAAAAAAAAAGTTGTTTAAAAGCTGATTAATGACTAAATATTTAAGATTTCCCCTACCAAAATTAGTTTCCAACTGCAGTGACTGATTTCTTGTATTTAAAAGCCAGACATTTAAAGAGGTTTATATTTTTAAAACTGAAACTCAAGTAATTCATAAATGTCTATTTCCCTAAGCTCTTCTGATTTCTTCCAGTGTTTAATTTAACCTTCGAAACTAAAAAGTATTAGCACACTAATGAGGTTGCTAATGAGGTTACCCAACAAGGTCATGTTCACCTTTTCTAAGTACAAAATTCACATGGTAACGTATAGCAAACATCAATCACCAGAAAATGTTCTCCAAAATCCTTTCTAATGAATGGAATCATACAAGTTACAAGAAACTGAAGACTAATAGGACTGAGGACTATCCTCGCGGTAAACGAAGACTTATGCTGTTTTCAGTCACTCAGAAGGATTTACATATAGCCAAGATTTAGACTAAAATCCCACTATTTCATAAGCAAGACAAAAATAGCTCTGAAGTTATCCAAAGTCTGATGGTAAAGCTATGTTAAAGTTACAGCCCAGTGTATTAGCAAAGCCTCATATGCCATGGTCTTGATCCTAACTTACCCTTCAATTCTAATGTGCTTCCCCTTAGTCTTCTCTTCACATTTATACTTTCAAATGTTGGCTTTTCACATCCTCTTTTATAAAATGAACATTTCTAAGTACCAATTCTCAACTAGTTAATGTCCTTTAAAAAAATACTCAGGTAAGTATTTTTATATATTTCATGTATAGTTAAGTATCTTCTGCCATTACTGTAGAACTGGTAACAGCAGAACTCAGGAAGCTATTTTTGTAGACAAAAAAAATATTAAAATTGTGTAATAAACTCAAAGTGGGTTTTTTTTATGTCTCAACACTTAACCCTCCAGCATGCTTAATAGTGATGCCTTTTTTAGTTGTTGATATTTTTCATATACATAATATTGAGTTGACAATTTTCTACCATTATTTTCTTCTAAATCCTACCCTCCCCACAAAGCTTTAAAATTATAGCAAACAAATACAGCAGTGCTGTTTTCCTCTGCAACACATTATAAATTCCAATTAGATCAAATCTTTAGTTACTTCTGAAATTAGATTTATAACGATGGTTCTGTATTATCAGGAACCACCACAACTTAACAGCTGCAAGCAAGTAGAGCAAACCATTTAAGGAACTTATCAAACTGTACAAATCAAACCACAGACAAGGCTGCCCTCCGTTAAATAATTAATTATCTACAGAGAACAGAAAACACTAGTGATAAATAAAAATATGTATCTGTAACCAAAACAAGGAGTAATCTTCTTTAATGAGGAATGGTGGGGAAGGCCAAGATACTGGAAGTCTACCAGAAGCACTTGTTCACAACCTGAGGTAGCCAGTTTAGAAATTATCTTAACTACAAGTAGCTAATACACACGCAAATAAAGATCCATGTATCACAGCAAAGAAATTAATAAAAAAACATGTACAAATTTTAAAAGAAACTGGAATACAGGTCTGGATATTAAGATCAAACATTCAGGTCACGTTTATCACTCACAATGCTGAACTGAATCCAGGATAATGCCTGGTTTCAAGTTATTTTGCAGTTCAATGTTTATCTCTGTGAAGTATCTCAAGTAAAACTATTATTCAGGCAAGTTGCCCCTCTTCATACATCCATCACATGGGGGGGGAATACTACAGTTGTAATAGTTATATTTTCTGCAATCCTGTGATTAAAATGTAAAAAATAAAAAATTCACATCAGAAAACCAAAAAGGGTTGTTTGTGTGTGGGAAGCCTGCCTTGGTTTGAATACTAAGTGTGAAAGAATTCATATCTTTTAATGTGCCATTTAGTGATGAGAGCACAGAACGGTGAATGTACCACCACAATTTAATCAGAAACTGACATTCTTGCTAGAAATGAGTTTTAATGATTCTGAGATGTGTATTTCTACCTTTTTTTCCTCCAAAAATCTATTATAATACAACAGTTCTCTCTCATCATCAAATGATGGCACTGCTTCCTGCATAAGTCTTTGTCTTTGTACACTACCATCCACCAGAGGAATTCCCTATTATTATGAAATTTTCATTGTCACACCATTAAAAAAACCCAAGAAAACACACACACACAAATCCTACAACCTGTTTGCAATATTAAGCACTAAACTGCACTTCTCATGGAATTACAGCATATAAGTAACCAGCTGTTATTTTAAGAAAAGACTCTAAAAACTTATTAACATATTTGGCATCACAATTATAATTTAAGTGACTACAACTGACAACTTCTGAAAATGGGTCAAGAAATCATATTTCGTTATTCAATGTCATTAAGACCATCCTTCAGAAAACACAGAAGAAACCTGGAGACCTGTGCAATAGAACACTAGACATCTGTGCAGGGACTTTTTAAGAAAAAAAAGTCTATTTCTATTTTAGAATAATTAAAAAAAAATAAATTATCCCTATCCAGAAGCATGGCTTTAGGTTAAAACATTGTGCAGAGACAGAAGAAACATGTTGAACTTTCAAACTTACATGCCTCCGTGTCTCATGTATACAACTGTAAAATAACATTTTTCTACGCCAAAAAGCTATTACACATATAGTGAGTGTTCTGAGATCACTCAACTACTTAGACATGTTTTTTTTTGTCAGGGAATTGCAATAATGCATCATAACCTTCAGGCTACTGCAGCACATTTCCATTCCCACACCAGAACATCAGAACTGCACCACTGCCCAAAGTATTTCTAGGAAAAGCCATGAAGAAAAACAATGGGCAGACAGAGTCATTCTTCTGGTTAAGAAAATAGACTATATACAATTGAAAGGAAAATCTAGCTGGGAAAGGCAAGGGGAAAGAAACATAGCAGAGCCTTTCCCAAAGAGGAAAACATGAAATCACACATACAAGATGTTTACTTATAAGGTATTGGTCTTGGGAACTAACTAAATTCACCTGCTGGTCAGCTCAGTATAAAAGCAAGAATCAGACAGTCTCTGAGCGACTAAGTGAATGTACAATTAGGCCACAAAATAAAGCTTTAATGGAAAAATAACATCAAAAGCACATGCCAAACAACTATTCTTCCAACATGACATGTCACTCAAACATAGGTCTACCCCAGGCTAAAAATATGCTCTTGCTTACTTATGGGTATAATCTCATCGACACAACTGTGACGTACACAGGCAACACTGTCAAGAGAGCCTCACCCACCCCAAACTAGGTAAACTGTAAGAGCTGCATTAGTGCAGCTGTATCAGTGCTGGTCACTGAGAGAACCATCTTCTACTCCAGGGAAGTCTGCACTCTGCACATGAAAACCCAGTAAGAGTATGAATCCTTTACCGGATTATGAATTGGTAATAGGTAAGAAAAAACGCAGTGACAACTGCAGCTTTAAAAATGCAGATGACAGCCAGTGTCTGGCCTTGGACTAAATCCATATTTTTCAAGAAAACACAGCAAACTAGTTTCTAGGGTACTTTCAAAGGTGCAGCCAAAGACTCGTCAAAGTTTTATCTGTGCTGGTGAAAACCTTATTACTTACTAAACAAAGGACAGCAAACTGTTTAAGCGTTTTCAGCTCCAAAAGCTGTATGTATCCTCACAGCATGACTACATAGATAATGAAGAAGCAGAGGCAGCTAGTTTCATGACCAGAAGTCCAAAGAAACTTTTATGAAGTCATGTCTCCTCATCCAAGAGATGGTATCTTTTATTAATGTATGCTTTTTCCTACCTAGCTGTGTATTCTGCATTTTACTTTAAAAGCTTCTACATGAAATAAGGCATCACAGTGGAATATAAAATTATGATTTGTTAACATTAGATTTTTGACGTAATAATGAATCTGCCTTATATACTTACCTCTGATTCTTTATCACTTAAAGATCCCAAGCTTCCAAAACTGTGATTTGAACTTTCGTTATTTGTTGAAGCCTACCAAGACAAATAAAATACTGAACATTATACACAGATTTATAAAACAGCTAATCCACTATTATCACTCACAGTTATAACAAGTAACAGTAATAAAATTTCATGCTCGCAAGGGAAAATTAATATTAACTATAAAGCACTGGTGATTTCAAGGCGGATAAGAAGTTTGACAGGTGGATGGTTTGACAGGGCACAGTAAATTCTGTATTTTGATTGGTTTTAAGCCACGTAAAACCCTAGAACATTCAAAACCACTTAAGTCTTATTTGGGAAAAGCAAAACATCCAATGAAAAATCCTACCAAATGGTTCCACAGAAGAGGCTTAAGAAGCCAATATTGTTGAAACTGCTGGAGACTACTAAAAACTTTAATTTTTCAAAGAAAAAGAATGTTTCATTTTCTCCAAGACAGACACTAGGTTATGGCAGAGATATTTTTTTTTAATTCACTCAATGACAGAAAATTACAAGCTATTGACAATATTATTCCACATTCTTAAAACAAACCACTTTCCCCAAAGTAACAAACCTAGACTAATGAAAAAAAGACAAAACCTGTAAAATAGTCTCAAGTTACAATATTTATTTAGTAATTTTCTAAGGCTGATTTATTCAGAGGTCTTTTGAACACAGAATGGCAATAAGGACATTTTACAGCAAGAGTCTGTTTCACGTTCAGAGAACAAAAAATGCCAACAGCAGTTGAGCTTCTTCTTATTAAAAGAAAAAATATAAAATCTTATACTGCTGGGTTATTCTCTTCCATACAGGAAGGCAGAACAAATACTTTGAAGTGAAACAACCAGTTCCAAGGCAAACACTCAGCTTGCTTCAAAGCATGCTTGCTTTCCAGAACTGTGTCAGTTTGCAGGACAATACTGATCTGTGACATCTTCTGAATAACTAGATCATTTCTGCATTAAAATTTCTGGAGGAATGTTAACTAACCCCACAAAATTTCCACGTGTGTTCCACACCCCAGGCAGTCTTTTAGTACAGAAATGCCTATATGTAGTTCTTGCTTGTGATGTCTCAAATCTGGTCATTGGAGTTAGCCAAGACCATAATCTCAGTAACCTATATTCATATTTCCACCCTCGCTTACTGAGAAAGTTTGAAGATGATGGGCTTCCCCCCCCACCCCGCCAAACAATTCCAAAATTCTTCAGTAAAACAATACATAGCAGTAGGCTTTCAAAATAGCAGTCCCAATAAATATGAGCCCTACTCAGTTTAACTACTAGAGGAATAATGACCTAGAATGTTTCCAAAATTAACCAGTAAGTGCAGTTGCAACCTCTGTATTGTCTTGCTACATTAGGAAAATGAGAATTTAGTATATGTGGATTTGGGGATGTACACGAAGAGGAAGTTTTCTCATTTTTGTTTTCAAAGTGAAAGACGACCAATGGAGATCATATTTATACATCATATTTCCCCAGTAACCTCTGCACATCACATGAAAGGTTTTATCTGTTTGTCCTTTTAATAAAAATCAGATAAGCAAGCCTCTCTTAACATCCCCCACCAAGACTGAAGACTATATTGAAAAAAGAAAAAAAAGCATATTCCAAACAGCCCAGATCAGCTACATTTCATGCTATCTATTTGGATACACTGAATAGTCAGAAATAAAAGAAATACAAACAAAACTGACATAATTGCTGTTTTACTGATGGTAGGATTAATCACAGGACTAGATACTAGTATTCTACCCTGCCTCCCAAAACCAAACAAAAAGTAAGCAGGAAGAAGAAGAGATGTTGCACTGTATACTGAAGATCACTAATGGAATATTTCTGGTCAAAGATAAGAACAACAGTGCCTGAGGTGAGGACCTGCATCAATCAGAAGACAGTGGTGATAGCATCTTCTGCAAGCAATCATCAAATCATTTGGTATTAAAAAAAGTGGTATTAAAAAAAATGCTGTATCCAGCTACCCATTTGGAAACCAAGTACATTGGTTGTACAAGTACAATTACCTGTTCAAACAGATCTTGGAATGTGTCATGGACAAGAAACTTTTATTTTACATGGTAGAGTGAAAAAGGAAATTAGTTGTTTTAAACTTCATTTTATTCTGGCTAATGTGAGTGCACAAACCGAGAACTTGAAAGTGGAATGTAATTTGCCTAAAAGTCAAATCAGCTGAACAACAGACAACAACAACAAAAAGACTTGAACAGACTTATGGAAATGGTAAGCAGCAACTCACAGGGGATCAAAGTTCAAAGAAAAAGAACCCCAAGAAACTTGATAATTAAAGAAAATGCATTACACACATAGCAGTAGACGGCTTCTGAGGAAGAAAGACTGACAGTAAGCCAAGGGACCAACACAGCTGTATCAAGAACTAATAGAAAGGTTTATTTATACACTAAAAGTTAAATGAAGTTAAAAGAAGGTACAGATCTAGTAATGGAAAAGGACAAATAGTCACCTGAATACTAAGCAATGGCCTGAGCAATTATAATGAGCTAATGAATTACATGAATGAGCAGTATTAGAGAATCCAAGGAAGAAAGAAACAAAGATGGGCCAGAACCACTGCGTTTGCCTCTATCATAACATATGGTGAGTATACATTTTTGCAGTCATAATTAGAAGACAACAGTGCATCAACCACACTGTCAGTCCAACCCGATTCCTTCCCCTGATCATTTAAGTCACTTCTTGGTTAAGACACTAGTAAAAGAAGTGATGTGTCACCTTTACAGCTTTGTGACTGTTACCTTCATGTCACTCTCAAAAACAAATTAAAAAGTCATGATGCTAGATCACTATGCACTGATTTCTATTCCTTATTGTTTGTTAACAGTCAACAATACATCACAAGTCTCCAGAAATTTCAATTACAACGTAGAATAGGAAGTGAAAAATACTAACCAAGTTTGTGTAAAATACTTCAAATATGAGGACACTTCAAATAGTTTGGAAACAGAATTCAAAAGTACTTTGGCCACAGGGAAATTTGTGCCTGAAAAATTAGTATTGTATCTTTGACACACCAGTTTATTAAGTACTACACTTGGTGAAGAACACTCAAAGACACAATACAAAATGGAGTACCTCTGGCTAGGCAACAGTATTGCAGAGATCAGTCTTGGAAGTTGAAGCTACTAACTTGAACAAAATTTGTAATAAAGGGAAAATTTATTCTGCAGATGTATCAGCTGAAGGGTAATGTATGACATACAGAAGGTAATTAAGCCCCTATTGAATGTTTGTAAGGTTTTTCCTCAAGTTGCATCCTGGTTCAGATATTAACAAATAGACTATAGAAAGTCTGCAATGAAAGTAAGCAAAATTGATATAAATGTCTGGAAAAGTTAAAAGAATTTGGCTTTATTAGTCTAGATATATTAGTCTTCAAACAAGTTTAATCTTAAAAACAGAGGTCACACCAGATTCCCTGGGTCTATTTCAAGCCAAACTGTAAGTAGCTGACCATCTGCAGAAAGGACAACTAAACTTAAATACTGGGAAAAACTTCTGTCTCCAATCACATGTGCACTAAAGCAAAACCACGAGCCTGTATAAGCCCATTCTCTGATGTTTTTAAGAACAATTCAATGTCTGCATCATAGACAGGTTCAGAATAAACAGTCCTACCCTCAAAGCAAAACAACAGATTAACAAGGATTTTCTTGAGAGCCAATTCCAGCCCAGTACTTTTGCAAGTAAATCACATGGACAATATGCAAGTGAAACAGTGTGAGATAAATTAGTATTTTAAAAATAGTAGGTCTGGATAACTGCTCTTAGAACTTACTTTAGCTCCAACACTGCAACTTCCAGTACTCCCAGTACTGCCACTTACTACGCCTGTGAATCTTGCCTCTAACAATTCTTGTCTTCTTGGGTCCAGGCTATGAAGCTCATCCATTGCTCCTAAAAAAGATAAATAAATTCATTATATTCCCTAATATTTGCAGTGGAATATTTTACAAATAAGCCAAACATACCAGTGGCCTACGCAAGGAAAGGATTTATACCCTCAACTTGACAATGGATTCACCATCTGTTACCTAATAAAGAACGCACTCAATGAATTCCAGAATTTTTGAGGAAATTTCTGTCTATCAGAATAGCCTTGTCAATTTTGGTGAAAACTAGAACCTGTTAGAGGCATGTAAGAGAGAGACATAGAGTCTGCAGCATGCGATACGCCAACCAGGCAATTATTTATAGATTAAAAACTAGCTGACAGCAGCAAAATACTTTCCAGCATAAAACCTCCCAATTCTGCAAGCCCCTTGTTCTCCATATTATTTAAATTGTTTAGGCTATCAACATATGAACGTCCAGGAAGAACAACTAAGAATCATAGGGAAAAAAGGAAAACCAAAATGTAGACCACAGTCCCCAACACGTGCAAGGGAATGCAGGGTTACAGGGAAGTTCGAAGGGCAGAGAAGCAAGGAGCAGGATCAGCAATATGAAAGGAGCCAAGAGTAACAGAGACACTTGCACAGGTGGTGCCCCCGACCGCCCTGCTGAGTGGGGTAAAGCGGCGCTGCTGGCATCAGCAGGGAAAGTAAGGTGGAAGGAAATGGAAGAACAAAAGGAGTTTCTGATGAGTTCAGCCTACATGAGTAGGCTGCAGCATGATATGCAGCTTTCTAATTTGTATTTAAATCACTTACGGCTGTTTAATGAGTCTGAAAGATGATTTAGACAAATAGTCTTCCGTATTTACACAAACTGCGTTCTTTGTTTTTATCTTTTCAACTACTTGAACATTCAGTTTATCTTCAACTGGAAACATTTCAGTTGCTTTATTTTAAATAAGATATTTAATGTGAAAGTCTTTATGCACTATTTTAATAGCATATCCTTCAAGTACCATATAAAGTGATATTGCCTCATTTTTTTTTTCAACTAAAGACACAAGTTTGTGCTTTTCAGTCCCACAGGACAACACAGCAGTTCACAAAGGACTGCAAGTAGGAACTATGTATATTCAAATGGTTCTACAAAAAAAGCTTTTGGAATTCCCTTTTCATGAAAACTACAGGCTGCAAAGTAAGTGCTCCTATGAACTTCTACCCGTCAGCTAAGCATCCTGACAACCAAGGCATCAGTGTAGCCATCCTCACCATTAACAAGAGATGAGACACTTTCTTACATGACTTGTGGGTATCTCACAAACCTTTAACATTCAAGAACTAGACAGACCTTTATGTACTACACATTTTGGCCACTCCTGGCCACGCAGCTAACACTCTCAGTAGGGAAAGCACTGGCTCTGTTATTTGGCTAATTCAAGTTGCCCTTGCTCCCACAGGAAGACAGACAATAGTGATTGTGGTGTCAGTGTCCCTTTACCACATACCCTGGTACCCAGACTTCTGATGGAAGAAAACCACACCAAGAGAAACTCAGTCAAAAAGGAGACATTCGGGAAATGTGTTGTTGGCAGAGCCTCCTTCTGAAAAATCAAACCACAAGTGGCAAGTTGAGGATACCGCATCTTGTGTCTGGAGGTGGGGGAGTTCACACATACGCAGCCAAATCTGGAGCAGCAGGTCACTTTTTCAGCAATGCAGAGGAATTTCCCAGGTTGAAACTGCACCTGGCTTTTTATCAGCAGTTGTAATGCCACTTCTGAATTTGCCTAGTAAAAATTCCTCCACTTTCTACATATTTTAGATTGTAAGGTCTCCAGGGTAAAAGACTGTTTTACTACATGTATGCGCACTGCAGAACAATCAAGAATCCTCTTCATTCCTAAAATATGCTTGTGTACTGCTTTCAAGAGTTTCAAAAACAAATTGTACACTTCTCATATGCACAAAAATATATTTCTTACATTTACACATTGTGTAGTAAGGCTTAAAAAAAAAAAAAAAAAAGGCAGATGTGTACAGCGTACCTTTCCTAGTATGTATGTAATCTATACATTAATGGGAAAGTATTGCTCTGAAAAAGCATAAGAAACTAATCACACCAGATTTGTCAGGAAAGTTTAAATGATTATTGGTTTTCTTCTTAACAATCCAAGTGTTTAAGTGTATGACACTCTGAAATAACCAAAGTAACCCATTTAATGAAGCAGGACTACCAATATTTTGATTTACTAGCCTACTTGATAGACACTGCCCACAAAAGTTCAGCACTTACTTAAAATTACTGACATAACTAGCAATTACAAAGCATACACATACTACAGAAACAGATACCACCATAGCCATTTTGTTTATTTTATGAAATATGGGAAAGCAATAATCATCATGGATAGCCAAGGCTCATTTTAAGAGCTACAGAGTAAAATTGCTACTGCCATCTCATGAATGGTACCAAGATACTAATGCACTAAGTACACCAGCACCCCTGGGTTACCTTCCCAGTCAGAATAGTAATTTAGCAGGTAGAGATTGTCTGCACCACAGATGAAATACAATTCTTCACTTTTTTTGCTCACCTTTTAGAGCCTACACACACTAATGAATGCACTGAATTCTCTTCATTATTTCTGCTGGAGTGTTTTTTGGTTATTATGTTTGGGATTTTTGGTTTGGTTTGGGTTTTTTTATTGTTAAATATCCAGAACCAAAAAGTAACACACTCAGCCATCCTGGTGATCTGAAGGACAAGATAGAAAAGCTGGATTCAAACCTTCATTCAACACACTGCAAATCCTAGGAAGATCTATTAAACTGCTTTCCTCATTCATGCTGTAATTTAAAATACACCATTCACTCCCAGACACACAGCTGTTTTTTCAAGAACAAGCAGTTCTGTACAATCCTTCAGTTCTCAGCACAAGTTACCTAATTTTAAAGGTACCGCAAGCTTTAAGACACTTCATGTAAGGGACAAAAAAATGTAATTTTAATTTTTTTAAACACCAGACTTTATACATTCTCCTGCTCACAGAATACCTTGCTGCCCACAAGATCAACGTAGTCTAAACTGAAAATACACCCAGACTTCTGACTTAAACTAACTTAATTCCTACCCCTGAAAAGCAACTCACTAACTCAAAGGAAACCAATCACAACACACAAGTGCTCACAGCATACTTACAATGTTCCTAAACAGAAGACTGGTATTGCTACCATCCACCATTTAAACTTCTACTGTCTTCTGAAGAGAACACCTGGAAGATCACCCAAAACTCACAGAGGAGCCCTAAAAAAAAATGCACTTTTTTTCTTGTAACTGCTACAGGTATTGGAATGCTTCTTGTAGTTTTTCTAAGAAGTTACCAACACTGCCTAGCTGTTGTATTTTTCAGGAGTGATGTTTACCATATATATCCTCTCCTCTAAAAACTAACATAAAATATACAGATTTCTTGTTCTAAAAAGGACACTTTTTGCAAGAACTCTTTGGAAAAGAACTACGAACTCCTCTGAGAATTTATTAAGCAATGGGTTATGTCAAAAGTCAAAGTTATAAATTCAGAGAAGCAATTTATAAGCTTTTTCATGGCATCTGGTATAATCAATTATACCATACTCTACCTTAGCAAAACAGAGGTGTAAGGATTCAGAGGATTCTCCATGGTAATCTGAATTTTTCAGAACCGGTGTCCAGAAAATAATAGAATGCAACTACACCTGTAGCCCAAAGCCCTACACCTCCAAATATACAAACTTGCAAAAGATCCAGTTATTTAACCAAATACTTGCTCATACCTCAGTAAAACCGACATTTTACGAGAAAAAATTCAGCAGAGAGGATCTTTTGGGATATAAATGTACTGCGATGTCTCTCTCAAACACTACTAGACTACAGAGCAATTTGCAGACCCAAACACAAAGACCTGACAGATCAGACATATTTTTCTTTTCCACTAAATATGGAATCCAGAGCCAAGACTCAATCTTTATCTTCAACTCTCTTATTACCCTGAATGGACTCTTGTTAACTGGCAATCAATTACAGCCTGGAGATGAAGATCAACAGCTTCACACATTGTCAACTTTCTGCAATGAAGATGAAGTTCATTATGCAGAAGCCACATTCTTCTTAGAACAACCCTCTCGATTAGATTGAGGCCCCCTTCTCCTGAATTCCAGGCACAAACCACCTTTCACTTAAATGAAAGGCATACTGGTTTGGTCTGGTTTCTCCAAATATTTGTTGGAGCAAAATACTCCAACACAGAGACCTATCTATTGAATAGAAGATGAGAGTTCTGCAACAGTGCAAATGTAAATCGAATTTCCTGATGTGCTCCCAGTAGGCACTCAGGTTTTATGGTAACACACACAGCATGTGAATTATGCCCAACGTACTTTTTAGGAACACTTCACATTAATGTTGATAACATTACCATCATGTAGCCTCTGCACTGACAGTGGCATCCTTTAGATCAGTAAAACTAACTAATATCCAGCTAAAAAAGCGAGGGGTGGGAAAAGAAAGGAAACGGGAGGGAGGGAACGGTACACACTTCAAATGACAAAAAAAGCAGCCTGCAAAGCAGTTTTGGGGTTTTTTAAGTCACAATTCCTTTAAAGGTATTAAGCAATCTTTGAAGTTAGGAATACCAGACTTTAAGCATGGTAACCATTCCAAGTATAGAAACCACTGTTTAACGGCATTGCAATGCAATCCCAAAAGTCATTAAGTAACTGTTTATTTCAATTTGGAATATCCTAAAATGCACTGATCCCATTACAATGATGGTCTAATAATTTAACTTCATAACAATTGAGTTTGACAGCTCTTGTTATTCTAGAATACACGTGTACCAGCAGATAAAAGGAAAGCTTTAAAATATCAAATGCAAAACAGACTATGAAAATTACTAAAAATACAGATTTTACAATCCTTACACAGTCTCCTAAAAAAAAGCGCCCACACAACTACTTTCTTTTCTTCTTGTGCGAACACGAAGATGCATCTTGTCTTTGCATCCACATGTATTTCAAGTCTTGTCTCATGTTCTCTTGCCTCATTTGGAAAATAACCCAAATCCCCAAAACCAAACCAACAAAACCATGCACTCAACTTCATTCTTCTCTCTTACCTGTCTGAAACTCTGGATATTCCTTAGTGCAGAACTAACCACAGATGACTTTTTCATTCTCCAGGAAAATAAGGTAATGAAGCTAGCATTTCTGCCTCCAAGAAAACAAACTATTCGGTAACAAACTATTTTGTTGTTAGGCAAACACTAGCAAGACATCATCACGTTGATCAAAGTCTCTTCCTGTTAATAGTAGAACTTCCTATTTATTACAGCTTATACTTTATATATATGCCTCAGTACCTCATAAAGCCAATGGAGAATGAAGCAACCCAAAGTAAGTTTTCAGAGAAGAAGCACACAGAGCTCTGAAATACAAGTCTAATCAAGCCAAGATGCACAGCAAACCAAAATACAGTAAGACATCAAACTGTGTGGAGTGAATGCAAACTTCTTGATTTTTAAATTAGAAAAAATAACACCTGTTCAATTTAAAATAGAATATTTGGGGTGAGAGATTGACAAATTAATCAGACAAAAACCACAAAGTTGACCTGCGTTGCTAAACCATGTCTTGAATAGTCTTTCCTCCACAGCATATTTTGGGGAATCACAGGAAACATAATTGGAAACAGCCCTGAAAACTACTAATGTGCTAAGAAAACAAGTTGAGATGCTAGCATGATGGCATAAAGCCAAGCAGCAGTAACTTGAGAAGAGTTCAATTCCAAGACAACAGCAAAAACACAGCCTGCCCTTAGCAGAAGGCTTTGAAATGCATCACCATCCAACATGAATCACAACCCGAGGCCACACTCATTCAGTACTGTGGCCTCAGAAGCCAGGAAGGTCCCATTCAACCTAAATCAGCAGTCAACAGGGCAGACAGCAAGACACAATCTCTGAGGTTTACAGTAACACAAACAAAAAAATCCCCGAACTATATATATTTACCTCCGAACAACAGCTACACAACCAAAGCCTAGAGGACAGACCGTTTACCAAGCCCTCTGGGTTCCAGCTCTTCTACAATACTTAAAGTAACAACAAACAGGTATAGGTTACCCATTACAAAGTTTAACTTGGAAATTTAGAAATGCTTGAAATCACTGCCTTTCCCATAAAAAACATTAATTTCTTTTGCAGAGAACTATGTAGATACTATAACCTCCAAACAGGTAAATGAAAAAGTTCAGGGTACTACATTCCAGTTAAAAACCTTCACTGCAGCTGAAATTAAACAGCAGCAATAGATGCAATAGAAAATGGGGAAAATACATCCTGATGTTCAAGTGAAACTAGCTGTTTGAAAAGATCTTAAGTGAGAAGAAATTCCTAAATGAGACACACACATATCCAAGCTCAGGGTCAGGAAAGAACAGAACCCATCTGATTAATCAAGAGTAATTTTAAATGCACAGTGAAAATACAGCATTTCTTAGCACCTGAGCCTGTAACACTGAAGCACACAACACAGGAAAAGTAGTATAAAAAATAGTTATCTCCCCTATTTAGGTACTTCTCTTCCCTAACAACCCCCCAACCCCACCCTGCCCCGACCACTACTAAGGTGCCCAGATGAACTTAAAATGCTTTTCTTAATAATCTAAAGAGAGTGTTTATTCCACAAATTGATCCTCTTAAAATGAAAAAGACTGTCCAAAGGAATAGGCAGAGGGATGCAGGCAAGCAAAAGGTGACTAATGCTTACAGGAGGCTGGGGGATGAAAGGAGGGAAAAAGCTGGATAATTAGCAGGCAGACAGATCAGGCTTTAGACTACATAAAAGGGGGAGGGAAATAATATAACTGGCAAATTTTGGCCTAAAAAAAGCACAACTATGGCTAATCTAACAAATTATAAGAAAAAAATAACCTTTCCTGTAAACATCAGAAGACAGCAGTTTTTGATAAATACAAAATTTGCATCTGCTGATTACAGTTGTTTGATTGTTGGATGCACACTTGTCAAAATACAAAGTAGGGAAAATAAGGTTTTTTTCTGACGTGGAGGGGGAAGAACTGACCAATTTCCCATGAGCGAAAGAGTTGATGAGGAAGTGCACAGCTGTTGGGTTACCTGGACTCTAGCATTCAACATTTAATTCTTCTAGTGTTGAACAGGAAAACATTCCCTGTGTCCCTTCTCTCCACAAGATGCAGTCTATTTCTTTTTGGAAGTCTTTTTCAAAGGCTTTTTAAAAATGATGGCTCTAGCTCACTTTTTAAAAAATGCTGTTTGAATGTTGTTCATTTCACTTTTCCCAACAGTTCAACTTTGATCTAAAACAAAGAAAACTTTGGCTGCTGGATAGAGAAGTAATTTTCTGCAAATCATTTTGCAACAGAAATCAATTCTTTAACACTGAAAAAATTGTAATGATCATTAGACTTCATCTCTGTTCTGCCAGTTTTTGAATTTCAATTGTCTGGCCAATAACCTGGAAAGGAAAAGCGAATTAAAGGCAAATGTGTTCCTGAGGGAACTTCTGCTAGCACCTTGAAGAAGGACTTACGAATAAACCACTTGGGCCAACTCCAGATCAGCTAGTAGACATCTGTGGGTAACAATTTAAGAATGTTTAATTCTCCCTGCCTTTCAGCTAGGCACTCAGTAAGGATCCCTTGGCCATTATGTGTCTCATCAGATGGCTGTAGGCAGCAGAGGCAGAGAAGAATTTACAAGTTGCCTACCAATGCCTTTATTTGGCCACAAACCAACAACATATACTCATGTTATGTGGGTATACGCCACAAGGATGGCAACTCAGAATGGCTCATTCAATGTCAGGGAGTGATTCATTCAATAGAGAAGACAATAGCTCCCCAAGGGTCCATTCTTTTGTAACTGGGACTGAACCAGGCATGCAACTATGTCCAAGGCAAGCTGGTGATGCCTCACATCTGATGAGTCCCTCTACCAAACCCACCCGTTCGAAATAGAACTGAACTGCCTGAAAGCCACACAGGCCCCCTGAAGCCACAAAGAGCTCTTACTTCGGAGTGACAGCATTTCTCCTACATATTGCATGTAAGTAATTTCACTTTCCTTCAACGTCACAGACAACAAACCCATTGCACAGGTGTAAACTCCACCTGTATATCTATGACAGATTTCAAGGCTGAAGTCTATCTAACAATTAATGGTGCTGACGGGTCTGAAAGGTGCTTTGCAATATTCACTGAAACAACAGCATGCTGTGTCTCATTTCAATCCTGTTCATTATTCAGAAAACAACATTTAGTTTTATTTGGCATGTGAATCCTTATAACAAGTCAGTTTTTAGCCAGCCTTTTCTTTATGCCAGCTTTTCCTGAAGAAATTCTTCACAGGTCAAATTTGTCCCATCTTGCCCCAGAAATTATGACGCCATTATTTTTGCAGTGTTTTTTTCCGTATTAGTGACAGTAGTTGGCAAGTACGAATAATTACTAAAGAGACGCTAAGACATAGCACAGAACATTCAACATGGCATCTACCTATCCATTTCCCAAATTTCTAATATAACTCCATGTGCACCATGTACAGGAAGCGTTAGCATAGCAAATACTGCTATGAGCAACAGAACCACGACAAGGTCCTTCCTGAGTCTGTTGAATAATGTTTAGTGCAACGAATGAAGAGGAAAAGGACAACTGAGAGAATATGTTGTATATTACTAGCATCCTGAAAGCTGTTTATCTTGGAATTGCCACGCCTCAACAGCAGTAAATAGGATAGATTTTGAAGATTGCTACCACTGAATTTTCTCCCCTCCTCCACATACCATAACTAGACAAAACCTGAATTCAACAGATCAGTTCATGGGCATAGTAAGAGAAACATCTGCTGTGCCCAACAGCAGAACAGTCCACTTGGAAGAATTCCCCACATCCAAAATCCCTCCCAGTGTCCAGTAATCCCTTCTAGGCTCTTAAAAACAATATAGAGTTAGGTACGGTCAGAGTGTTCCTATGTTGAAATCCCAAAGTGCAAGATCCTTCCCCGTAATGAGAGCCCTCCTATAATCAATCAAACAGAAAAGCCACTGCAAAAAAATACTCCACAGAAAAGTAGCATCAGTGAGTAACAACTCTTCTGCAATGTCCTGCTTATGAAGATTTACTCTGAACTCATAAAATCAGGAGCTCAAATAATTAAAAATTTGCTAAAAACAGATTTCCCAAAATGTTGGCTACAATACCATATGCAGAACAAGCCTGACAAATAAGTCAACACTCTGAACATATACAAACTATATGGGTGATACCCTGAACATGTTTTTTCACAGTGAACGGTATCCATGCCTTTGAAACTTGTCACTATGTAACAAGTGTCATATTTTCCTGCTTTTTCAAAAACCTGGATTACTCACTTGTAATTGTTCTCTAGATTACTCTGAACTGCCAAGAACAATCAAAGAACTGGTTCTGATTTGGCAGGATTTTGGTGGCTTTTCACCATCACCAACCTATACCATTTAAATAGCGAAGTAGCAGAACCAGAACATTTCAAAGAAACAAGTAGGTTTGCTAACATAGTCTTCACTGACCATTCTGCACTCATCACTGCTAAAGACAGTAATACATGAAAGCAGTTTATTGACTAGTTGACTCTGTCTGAAGTACTGCTCTAAGCATTTAGTCCATTTAGAACAAACATAGATAGTGAAAAACAAATGCATCTTCAGTAAAACTCTTTTTTAATGGCAGCATCTGATTTGAACATCTGCTAGTGACAGAATAATCAGAGATACAAAGCACTCATCTAAAGTGCTTTTAATAAAGTTTTGTTCAAGACAACTGTCAGTTTTGGCAGCAACTGGGTAGCCAACTAATACATTCTCCTAATGTTTCTTGTAATCTCTGACCACTATAGCCTGTGCTTGCATAAATGTGATATTAATGTCTCTTCTGAAGTCTCCCATAAAGCTTTATAAACCATCACCTTAGGTTCCATGCAGCTTTCTCCTGGAAAGGGAAGATTCATTACACAGTTGTAAGGTCCAAAGCAGTAACTCCTCTATCTTCAGAGTTAAGAACAATGTTCTGGTTAAAAGAAAAACTACACTAAATGCATTGCTTTACGATTGTATGCTAACAAGTTACAAGAAAGATTAGAAGAAAATGTGATGGCACCCCCTTTGGGTTGCTTTAGTCTACTGGAGATCCTTGGTCAATCAAAAGTAAAGAAGTCCTTGTTAGTGTCCCATAGGGCAGTATCAGTGTTGCTGTACTGCACTGTACTACTACAATGATCAATAAACAAATATACAATACGCAGACAAGAAGTTTATGTTTATAATCCCCCTATAAGGTAAGAAAAGCCTATTTATATTTTACAGAAAGCACCTAACTTCTTGGCCAAAATTATGCAAGACATCTGTGGCAGGAACACTAGAAGACTGTCTTCCTAGGTAGCAAACATCTGCCTTGAACACAACATTATGCCAAGAGAGAGAAAAAACTAATACAGCCTGGGCTGCACACATGCAGGTGACGTGCTGCCTGCCTATCAATACCAGCTCCCTTTTCCCCTCTGTGTAGCGGAATCTGCTGCAATTAACTGTTGCTTCCGGACAGCTCTGTAAAAGGTACCCAAACAGAAAAAGAAGCAGAATTTGCCCATTTCAGCCTCATTTGCTGGAAAACCACACACCCCCTGTCTCCTTGAGGAGGAGGCAGTGAGCAGGGAGAAGCAAGTTCACAGGTCACTTATTGGTGATGCAGACTAACAGGTCACTAGATAACAACAGTTTTGTGATACTCTCAAAAAGTGAATCACACTATGAACAAAAGCTCACTACTTTCCATCCCTCTCTCTTTTTCTATGCTGAAAAGGACTAAAAGCCTGGAGCGCTTCTGAAGAAAAACATCTACCTAGAGAAATCCCAGAAAGTGCAGCAAATTTCATTTACTGCATTCAGTTATCTCTAAACCCTTGAGTCCACGAAATGGCTGTTCTGCAAGAATTTAAAATGGCACGGGCGTTTTGCCCGTATCAAAAATAAACAGTAGTTTCTGCTATCTAAGGAAGGAATGAGAAGGAAGTTAAAAGCAGAGGTCACCTACTGAGCAGGAAGAGAGCAAGCAATGCCCCTTCCCATAGGGTTTCTGGTTCTCACCCTCAGTCAGAAAAAGTAAACCACAAAGGAACAAACATAAAATGTGCACCTTTTCCCCAACCAGATTTGTCTGGAAGTTATGCATAGGATAGAAAGGCAAGCCAAAAAACCCCAACAATTTGTCAGAATAAATATATCTTATTTTTCTGAGTTATACTACCAGTCATCTGGTATTTGAAAGCCGTATTTGTGTCAACAGGAGTGTGTTTCAGTTTTTAATTCCCTGAACTTCCTAATCCCCTTACTTCTGCTGCTCCTACTGCCATTTCTGCCCTCATGATCTCCAAAATCTCCCCAGTGCAGACAGCCCACCGACCCTCTAGGCAGAGACAAGCGCCTTGTTCCCCCCAGCACACAGGACACCATGAACAGCTGATAGCAGCACGTAACTCTTAACTTACATTGATTTTGCCATTACATGGTAAGGAACATACTAGAAGAAATTAAAAAATCCTAAGTCTTTCCAAATACATTAATCTATACCTTATCTAAATAGATAAATTGCACACACAAAGCTGACATGTTACCGACTACACCTACATTTTCTTAGGACCTTGCAGAATTGCTCCCATTCTAAAGATAGGGAAAAAATGAGACATGTACAAAATCACACATGAATCAGTGAAGAATCAAGTTTAAGGCTAAGGGAAAAAAAATATTTTAAACTTTGTACTCATCCTTATTGCAGCACAGCTACAAAGCCCGTTGATACCAACAATCTACATGAAATTCAGTTGCATGCTTGTGTACTGAACACTTTTAAAAATTCAGCACCCCCCCAGTTCACAAAGAAACATCCTATGCAATCATTTGTCAAAAATTTGGTTTTAGTGTTGCTCAGCATTATCATTAAAAAAAACTGCATTACAGCCATTTCTCCTATCAGCGCTCATTGCCTAATTTTAAGCCAGCTCTCTTTTCTGCTATACTATCACTTCCACTCAAGTTTTAGAAGAGAGAAGGGATTCTCATTCCTTTCAACACAGTCTCTTCCTGAGAACTGCCCATCTTGCAGGCTAAGTGAAGAAAAGACTTCATGGAAAAAATTCTGTGATCACGTGGTTAAAATTTTGTAACTTAAATGCAGTTAAAGCCCTGAGGGCAACCAGAAATCAGAAAAGGACAGAGATACAAGTCTCTGGTATTGCAAATTGAAAAAGAAAATTATTTTTTCAGGTATCTATTCTAAACTTACTTTGACACCAGTAAAAATACTTATGTGCAGTTAACATCTCAATCTGCCATGGAGAAGCACCTGAAAGCTCAGCTGCATGCATACTACTCGTTGCCCTAGAAAACTAACACGTCTTCTTAGTTAAAGGGTAAGGATGCTTACACTGGCTTCTGTAGATCACTGCGGCCACAATTTAAGCTGAACAAGTGTCATCCAAGTTCTCTGCCCCAACTGGCAGGAGACAATGCAGAACTTCTTAAAACAGCTGCCACCAGAGGCAGGGAAAGACCATGAGATTCCTCGGACCTCCGAAGGGGCTTCCTGGTGCCTACTTCCCACAGCCAGCCTGCCAGCAGCCAGCCAGC
The DNA here is from genome assembly GCF_017639655.2 of Falco naumanni. NCBI lineage: Eukaryota > Metazoa > Chordata > Aves > Falconiformes > Falconidae > Falco > Falco naumanni. Next base: position 44,636,881 of record NC_054061.1, read on the forward strand.
GCTACCAGGAGGGAGCAGCCCACCATACCAACCACTGGCAAACCGGGATGCATTTCACCTGGCATAAATTTAACACAACTGCTTCCACACGCCTGACTTTGGGCTTAACTAGACACCAAGGTAACGACACAGGAGATGTTTTTTAAACTGAAAAAATCTATAAAGAAATCTATGCTGGACTTAGAGAGGATCCAGAACTGGGCCAGGCTTACCTCCATCAGTTAGTAAGGGCCAACAGTCCAAATGAGACCAGTGCCTTACCATCAGGCAAGGCTAAAGCCCTGATGAGTCTCCAGATGTACCAGGGTACCTGCAATGCACACGCCACGCTTTTCGCCTCCCAGGGCACTGCTTTGGCGGGCTATCTCAGTGACAAAAAGACAACTGAAATTTAAGAACTAGTAAAAACAACTGAATAAAAACAGGTCACTAAGGAGAAAGTTTCACCAGCGGCAGTTCCCAGGGAGAAGCAGCAGGTTGGGCAGTGGCTGGCAGCAGGGCAGAGGGATGCTGTGTGCCCCCAGAGGGGGCAGCCGCTGCTGCTGCGGCTACCTGGGGAACGTGCACACGGGGCCAGCCAGCACACGGGAAAACTCTGGAACAGAAGTTGGCAAATGCAAACACAAATGACTGAGTACACCACACAGGTGTTGGTGTAACTTTTAGAAAAGAAAAAAACCAATCAGTTTAGTCTCTAACAAAACCCTTTTACATCCCTAACAGCCAGTCACACTACCTATATTGGTAGCCACCTGAACCGCTTTCACATAACAAAATACTGTTCTGTGAGTACTACATGCTAACGTGATTACTTACCATGAGAGAACTTGTACTAAAAATGTCTTATTTTGCCAGAAATACTCTTCCACTCAAGTATCCTTGCACCACTCATATAACAAGCCCAATAGATTCAATTACTTGATAACAAAAAGCAACTGTAATGACCTGTCTTGACTCACAACCTAAAAATCATCAGAAATTCCCATTATTAAAGACTGAAGAAACACTAACATCATCTGTTATTTCCTAAAAATCCCTCATTTGGATCTTTAGCCACAACAACCTTAAACTAGATTTTGCCTTTTCTCAGGTGGTAACTGGTGGTCAAGCAAAATTTTGACACCCAAGATAAACCAACATTCCTCTCTGGTCTTTCCAGACACAGGCACCTGCATGAAGCACTCACCGCTGCTGCCAGCACTACAGCAGGAGAGCTCCTGTGCAGGGACTCGCCACAAGACACGAGGAGAGACTCCCAGCTACATCCCTGCAAATCACAGCACCCAGCACCCCTCCAGCTAAGTGCTGGCGGTCACTGCTTCAGTGTCCGGAAGGTTCCTGCTTCTACCGCATCGACCTGGTCTCTTTATCAATGGCTGTCCTCCCTCCAGCAAAATCAACAGCGTGTGCAAATGAAAGCTGAGCAGAGGGACTGCAATTTGAGGAGGAAAATGACAGTTTAGGGATGCACAGGGGAAACAGAGGAGCAGGACAAGACTGGAGGTCACCCTTGTGGCTTAGCACTGGTCAGGAAGGTTGGGAGGTGGCAGGCTTGGGGACCTGGTCTAGGAGCACAGACCCCACCTGGAGAGCCATAGGGATGATGGAACACTGCCAAATTCCACAACTTGTGACAGTCAGTACTGCTGCCTCATTGCTCACTTCCCTTAGAAAGACAGGATTCCGAAGCCACAAGAACAACAAAACAGTAAAAATAGCAGCTTATCTCTGTCTCTCTCTTTTTTCGTATGAACAAACTTGAAGAGAGATTTAAGGAAAACAGCAGGAAGGTGGTGTCAGACGCTGGCAGAGACTGGTGCCTGTTGTTTGCACTTCTCTAGAAGAGAAAAACAAGTGAAAGGCTTGGAGGGAACAGCACGTTGTGATTTAGCCAGGAGAACAAATCAGGTCAACTTTCAATCACACGACACTGAGGGGAAAAAAAAAAATCACTATTAAGGTCATTTACTGGAAATTATTTTGTTGTCATAGCTTCAGTATTTCATTCTCAAATTATGGTTCATGTTGCAAGTATAACAAACAGGGAGAAAAATGCAAGAAATAGAATATTGAAATATAGTATTAATATATAATCTAATACAAAACCAGACTCTGCTTTTTTGTGAACTCTACATGTTTCTATTCTTCTATTTAAAAGCAAACAGCAATATAAAAAGCTAAAACTCAAGATATGGCAAAACTAGGCACCATTAATCCAGCAGCTGAATTTCATATCATCTGAAATACTCATCAGCAAGTTTAACAAAATTATATATTTGAAAAAATAAAACAAGTTTTAAGAACTATGTAATAAGAGACAACAGGATTGTAGAACATTTTTACTAAAAAGCAGCTGAAGTTTTTGTGTAAGCTTAGCTTGTCTATGAGACTGCTATGGGGAATGAGGGAGGTCCTAACAACAACATTAGTATTCCTAACAACTAAACAGACAGCTCATCAAGACTTCACACACACATTTTGTGTATATATAAAAGTGTGTACATGCATGATATATAAAATTGCCTCTTCCTCAACACCAACCACTTGGATGTTCTGGACGTGACAACATGCATCAAGCAAGGCACTAATAAAAAAAAAAAAGAATCTATGAATGCAGAATGCAAAATACCATCTAACAAGGAAGCAAAGACCATGAGATTTGCCTTTGAACACTGGTGTTACCCCTCTTAGGCATTATTAGCATCACAATAATTTAATAATACAATTTAATTAGAAAGAGGTAATATGCAATCTGATTACGTAAGTAGAGGTAAATTAAATAGGCAATGAACTTCTCATACTGAAGCAATAACATGCACAGCAAAAAGTACTCTTTATATCTCATTAAAAAATGTCAAACCTGCATCTTCAGAAATTACTTCTATTTGTATCCTATAGTAACTTCAAAATATGAAAATTCCAATCCTCATAATGGCCTTTCAAAATACTAAATACAAAGGTGCTATAACAAGATTTACGCTGCTTTATTCAAAGTTAAAGCTTGTAGAAAACTTGTGAGATAGCCTTCTACCAGAGTTCAGTACAATGAACAAAACTACTGAAACTAAAATGCAACCCTAACAATCAGAAAGTTTCCGAAATATGAATCAAAAACACAACCACCACTCCCAAACAACAGCCAGCTCAAGGAATAACTGACTTGCAAAAGAAACAAAAAATAAACAAAAAACTTAGTGACTAATACTGATAAACCTAGTCTTAATAATCTATGATCACCACTACTACCACTACAACAAAAACAACAACAACAAACAAAAAAAAAAAACAACGCACAAAACTTTATGAAGATAATCACACCACCTAGACCATCACCACTCTTCTCACCACAGTGTAAGTTCTCACCTGGCTGGTAAAAGGAACACACTGGGGGGTAAAGAGCTGGGAAAGGGAAGCAAGACGTTCCTGGACATACCTTAGCAATAACAAAGGGCTTTTATTTTGAGAAGTTTCAAATCTTCTGACATATCTTTTAATACAACTTTTCATAGAACTGTTAAAAACAGATCACTACCCATCAAGACTAAAAGAATTTGACAACAAATTAAGACCTCCGGCATATTACCTGCGAAATGTTTTCCTTAATAAACTAACATAGTATTTCTAAAAGATAAAAAACCCAAAGCTATTTCAAAGTTACTCTACTTTTCACCATACAAACAACATTAAGAGAACTGGTTTCATTACAGTCTTGTATGTGCACATACAGTTGGTCTTTACAATGATATTCCTTAGCAAAATATAAAGCTTGCTGTAAGTCACCAGTGTCAACCAAAAAGAATTTGTCCTGTCTAAACAAATAAAACCCATTTAAACTATAAATCTGTATATATTAAAAATACATGTTTCTATCGATGTTAAAGAGAATATTATTAATGCGTAGGTTTTATTTACAAATGCTTTATAGTGAAAATATATTAAAGGACACTATTTCTCTCATCACTTTTACTAGGAATAAGCTAAGAAGTAACAAAGACAGCAACCTCCCTGAGGAACAAAATAGCTAGAAAGAGGGTATTAGGGTGCACACACAAAAAAAAGGCATTGGCTGAAGTACAGCTGCAAAATTTAGGACAAAACTGGGACCTATGAGAGCACAGCACTAACTACAAAAAACAATACTCAACAAATAGCTATGTAGTGTACACACCCGAATAGCCAAAGCCACAGGACTGAAAGAAAGAAGTATTAGAAATCCTACTTGTAGCATCATCTGAATTTGTCTCCATAGAATCAAGAATCTCAGTTGTGGAAAAGAGAAATGGGTAACACCTCTGCTGTTAAAGCTGTGTGTTCCCAAGGACATCTGAGACCCACTGAGCAAAGACCAGGATCTAAATTGTATTTTCAGACTTACAGGAGTTATGAAAAGCAAATTAAATATTTATTTGTGTATTTAACATTACTTTCCAATTTGTGGCCTTTGCGCATATCGTTCAGAGGTTCTATTAATCACCAAAAAAAATAATAATTTGCAATCCACCAGAAGCTACAGCTGCAGGACCCAGTGCCTGAAACATCTACAAGCTTTTGAGCTCAAGGTACAGTCATAAAAATAAGTATCTAAAAGGTTGGGTGTATGTGACATCATACAATAGGTTTTTCTAGAAAAGCATCAACATTTCCTGTTATTCCTCAAAAAACATATTTTTCCTCATTTTCTCTTATAAGTATAGCTGTATTAGAAGTCCAAAGAAAGGGAATCCAGTACTCGCCAACCTCCAAGTAATTATGGTAGGGTTTAATTTCCTGTAAAAGGCACTCTGGAGTTTTTTACCACCATCCTCATCTCTCAAAATGTGAAGTGCAGAGCGCTTTGTTCTTAAGGACCTTATAAAGAAAGCACCACAGCCTTTCAGTTTCCACCCACCCAAAACCGTGCAGATATGATGAGGCAAGATACATTCATTGCCTAATGCTCCTGCTGCCACCTCTCAGCAAGCGGAGGTGGTCCCAGGGAATACTGACCTTCTTAGTGACGTTCAGTTTCACATAAAAGCTCCAGTAAACTGTTTCCCATTCCAAAGCAACCAGATTCCTGTCACCATTGTGTAATCATCCAATAACCCCTAGCTTTCCCTCTAAATCCTTGGAGGACACTTGTCAGCCTCAGAGCCTCTCCAGCTAAAGCTAAAAAGGCCTTTTGAGCACAGGCTGAATAATTTTTCTTATTTGTGTTATTTTAAAAATATGCTCCAGCATTAAACTTGGAGTGATAAGAAGCTATGGTGAGGTTTAAAGTTTATGATCTATTAAATTCATACAAGGGAAATACATTCAAACGATATAAACTTTAATGTTCTGCTGGCAGCCAAACCAGCACATGGCTGGAAGCCGCCAGCGAGCCATCCAAAGCCCAGCCCTTGAAGCACTCAGCTGGCTTTTGCCAGCAACTTCTGCCATTTTCGTTCATTCAACCACTTCAAGAGTTGGTTCACTTGAACTACTAAAAAGCAATTGACAACCCAGAAAGCAGGAAAGCCTGGCTTGCTTTTCCAAAAAATGAACAAGAAGGAATGGTAACTGGATTTGATCTATTACTCTGAATCTCGCAAGGCACAATGACCAGAAATAACTGACTCATTTCACAAACTACAGACAATTCTACTTAATTTGGTTTAAATTCAAAACACATTTGGATATATTTGTTTCTTCTTATGTATCTAGCACAATTAGCATTCATTTTATTTAGCTAATAAAGTTAGCTAAAAGCTGTCTAAAGCATAGGGAATTATGTTTCTTAAACATTAAGAATCTAAGCTGCATAACTACTTAAATAAATGCATATAGACGGGTACCCTCTTGCCTAGTAAGAGGCATGATCAAATTAGACCAATTAGAATCAACTTTTCTTTAGGAAAAATAATTAAGCACAAATGCAAAATAAAATTAAAAACAATTATTTAATCAGGATTTCCTGCTTGCTGATTTAACTCATGATTAAAATTAGTAATATAATCACTCTGATTTTAGTCAATCCCTCCAGCACAGACCCACCCTCAAAGGCTCGCACAGCCCCAGGCTTGCCCCGTCAATCTTCAGCATGTCCAGCCTCACTCAAGCCCTTCTGCTCCCCTCTTCTGGGACTAAGTTTGACTGAGGTCGATTAAAGCTTACGAGCATTCATGTTCCCACCACCTACTGCATCCTCCCAAGGGAAAGGCTGATTGCCAGGATTTTTCTGCTGGCACAACCCGGCACTCTGCTTAGGAATGAAAGAAAGGAATAAGAGCTCTAGAGAAGGTGCCTGGGAAGGAAGCAGATCCTTGGTTTCTATCCCAAACAGAGCATCTCAACAAGGATGGCGTCAAGATGAAGGGAAATGTAGAATTCAAAATACCTTCCGATACTCACTAACCCTTCTCTACTGCTACTGAACTCGATCCTTCAAGTACTGAATGTGAAATGCAGTACTCATCCCTTACCTTCAGCCAACAAAAGTTTCCCACTTGCAAGCCCACCTGAAAAACTGGGTTATATTGTGGTGGCCAGCTTCTGTTTAACTGCTCTTGAGCAATCCCAACTGGAGCACTGGCACTGTCAACAGAAACCCCGACTGCTCTTCTTCCTCTGCCCACCTTCACCTCCACGCAGAGCAATCTGGCAAAGCAAATTTTCCTCTTCCTCTTTTACAGCTGAAACACACCAAGACAAACAGAAAGTAGTTCATAAAGCTTTTCTTCCCCTCACCTTGGTGTGCTTTTATATGTTAGGAGAGCTACAGTTCAGGAAATATTCTACTGCATAAACAGAGTTTACTAACTTAAATGTTTTCTTGTGTAAAAAATATCAGCATGGGGGCTGAAATTTAGTATGGGAGTAATCTGAACTGGGAGCAAGTACAACTTCAATATACAACCCTCCATCAAGAACACATAAAGTATAAAGGATTATTTAAGCCTGTCATATTTCCATAATCTCCACTCTTCAGGTAGCAAAATTCTATAGACCTAACTTTGACTGTGATGCACATACATACAGTAGTCTTTCCCAGGAGTCCCAACAGTATTTTGCAATCATTCAGGACTACCAGGCCCTAAGAAAATCCAAAGAAATGTCAATACTAATTGCAGACCAGAGTTATTACTAATAAGCAAGTTTACTTCAGCTTGCTGAAGAAAAAAATTTACTTGCTGAAAGAAAAAGCAAACAGGAAAAAAACATAGAGAGAAAAAAAGAATGAGAGAAATGAAAAGCTTTTTATTTGAATAGAGGTAATAATAAATAAATACAGCCTGTCCTTAAAGATATTGATTCTCTCCCCATTTAAAATGGAATAGGTTAATGGGAAATTCCATTCTAGGCAAGTTAAAACAGAATTAAAACAAAACAATCACCCAAGTACTAATTTGCTCTATTCTCTGCAGCACTTGTCTTTTAGAAAACCAGATTCAAACAAGGGTCCGTATTAACAACAACAACAACAAGAAGTCATCTTTTTTCTTTTATCATTTCTGCATGCTAGAAGAACTCATAAGAATTTGGCACAAGCATCAGCTCACTTGAGAAACATCTGCAACAAAACCAGCAATAATATCACAAGCTAGAATCTGCGCACATCAGTGGAACGATGAAGTCTTACACACCTGCCCTTGCTACAGCCAGCCTAAAAAATCTTTCACAATTGCTGTGCTCATCCTGAGTAAAAATATACCATCACCTTTAAACACAAAGTGTTTCCATTATTCTCTGCTCTCACATAAACCGGCCAAATCCATAAAATTCTCAGTCTACAGTTGAATGATAAAACCCAACAAACTTACTGAGAACTTACTGGTTAAGCAAAGCAGCTGAGTTTTTACACTACAAGCAAAGAACGGAAGAAAACAACCCTGTAAGTTTTAACAAGATCAGGTAACTTCCACGTTCATGGGCTAATATACTGTATGTACCATATGTGACACAACCCGGCACCTGGGAACACTTTCTAGGCTGGAAACTTACTTAAGGATGAAATAAACTTTACCTTTGTGCTCAAGCAAACAACTACCATCACATTTTAGATAACAATAGATACAAATAATACACATTTATCAAATTAAAACAAAAAGTCACCAACAAAAGTTACTACTACAACATTAATTCTTCAAAGAGTATCAAATATATGTCATAAGCTTATTTACCATTTTGTCATCACATGTTAATTTGGGCTCAAATTTGAAAACTGAAAATCACATTCCTGTGGTGGTATTTCAAAGTTTTATTTGGCATTCTCTTTTGCTTTCAGTGAAGTGTTCAAAGCCAACAGCACACACAAAAAACAACTCGCAATGCATCATGCTTGACTACCAGACACTGTGGCACTGCCCCCAACCTCAAAAGAGAAGCTTTCAAGACACTCACATGTATGTCCCAAATCTTGGAGGTGTTGGTTGACGAGCAGCTCAACATGACCCGGCAATGTACGTCTGCAGCCCAGAAAGCCAACCACATCCTGAGCTGCATCAAAAGAATCGTGACCATCAGGTTGAGGGAGGGGATCCTCCCCCTCTACTCCACTCTTGTGAGGCCCCACCTGAAGTACTGCCTTCAGCTCTGGGGCCCTAACATAAGTACATGGACCCACTGCAGCGAGTCCAGCGGAGGGCCACAAAGATGATCAGAGGGCTGGAGCCCCTCTGCTATGAAGACAGGCTGAGAGAGCTGGGGTTGTTCGGCCTGGAGAAGAGAAGGCTCCAGGGAGACCTCACTGCCGCCTTTCAGTACCTCAAGGGGAACTGCAAGAAAGCTGGAGAGAGGCCTTTTACAAGGGCATGGAGTGACAGGACAAGGGGTAATGGCCTTAAACTGGAAGAGGGTAGCTCTGTATTAGACGTAAGGAAGAAACTCCTCACTACGAGGGTGGTGAGGCATTGGCATAGGTTGCCCAGACAAGTTATAGATGCCCCATCCCTGGAAGTGTTCAAGGTCAGGTCAGACGGGGCTTTGAGCAACTTGGTTTACTGGAAGGTGTCCCTGTCCATGGCAGGGGGGTTGGAACTAGATGATCTTTAAAGTCCTTTCCAACCCAAACCATTCTGATTCTATGAAATCTCTTCTGTCTCTCTGCCTTGTCAGCAACAGCCTGAACATCCCCCACCTACAATACAGCACTTTCCAGCTATGTGCTTTGGTCTCTTTAGTTACATGCAGAAAGCAGACAAAAGTCAAGAAACTTCAAACATGAAGTTGCATCATTGCAATTACATGAGCTGCAGCACAAGGTTTAGCCACACAATCACACTGTAGGTAAAATAATACTGCATAACAGTCCTCTTAAATTCCTGATAGCATCCTACTGCAGGGCTTTTGAATGAGTGACCACATATCCACACATAAGTTACGGGCATATAAAACAACTGACAGAAGTACAGACATTTACAAGCTATGCTGTGAAATGCAAACAAGAGACAGTTCTGGTACAATAAAAGTGTACAGATGCAATTGTACTGAAGTGCACCCCAGTCCTTTCATTTTAAAACCTTAAAACATAAATTCAAATCTATACAGCTAAGCCATGATGCCCCTGTAAGTCAAGATATAGAAGGTAACATCCAACTAAAAATGTTCCTGCAACATTGTGGTACACTTAAAAAAAAAAAGGTTATTTTCTTTAATTTCACCTGTATTTCCCAAGTAGTCCCTTTTTGATACTGACAAGGCATTGCATGTTCTTTTAAAATAACTTTGTGCAGTAGTTACATATGCCAGAGCTTTTCTGCTTGCTTTCTCCGTATTACAGCGGCAGAGAATATTTTTTTGGACTTCCTAAATCAGGGTGCTGGGAGTTTCTGTTCTTAATAAATCAGAACCTTTAAAAGCCCACATGAGAGATGTGGGGTCTTGCCAAACTTTCACAGGTGATTCACAGGTGAGGTCAGATAAACCACAGCACACATAGCGTGCTCAGTGAAGGCCTGTACATCTGAAGGCAACATGGGCATAACGGTCAGAGAAGCCATCCAAAGGGATCTGAATCCACAAATGAGAAGGCCAGGCCAGGCCACAAGCTCAGCTCAAATGCCAAACGCACTGTGTCTGGGAATATTACCCACGCAAAAGCAGTACAGGCATCAGCAGCGATGCAGCTCTGATCCGGCATGGGCCAGCAGCCTTGTGCACTGCTCCAAAGCTCATAACCTCTGTAACATCACCAGGTATCACAAGTTCAGAATTGATGAGAGCACAAACTCCTATAAATACACTGCACTGCAAATACTGAACACTTATTAGCTTGATCTGACATCATTCTTTCATGTATATGAAACATATCTGTGACCATGATGACGTGTTTATACTTCAGGGCCTATTGCTTTCTGGCAAGATACTCCACCGTAAAATGTTACTTAGGTAAAGTAAGGTGTGCTGACAACGTCCCATGAGCATGAACATAAAATACAACCCCAAGCATGGCTGGTATTTTTGAGTATCAGCAAGCATGCTGATTTTTTAATAGAGCTACCCAGTGAGGATGCGCAATTACCATGATCCAGGAACACTGTGCAAACACAGTACATTATAGTACCAAGCAAACACCAGGCCATTGACTACTCTGTAACCCCTGAATCTGTATTAGGGGATGTAAATTACAGTACCCAGAAAAACTCAACAGCATGAATTGTAAGACAGAACAAAGGGAAAAGCATCATAATCATTACATTAAAAATTAATTTCACAAAAATGTTTTTCCTTGTCGAAACAGAGGTAGTGAAGGAACAACATTTTTCTTTAAAATAAACAGATATCTAAGTTGTGTTGCAGTAATCATGTCAGGCTTGTACACCGGGTACCTGAACTACATCCAAAAAGACCTCATATATACACTGTGTGAATACTGTATGCATGCATATTCATAACAAGTGTTGCAACACTGAAGAAACCTACTCTCGATAAACTTAAGCTATGCATTTGGCCAGTGGCTGTTGGTTTTGTAAGAGCTTCAGTTTCCCAGAGAAGATGAGCACAAAATGCCTGCCACTTTATTCAGCATCTTTAACATATACCATAATCCCTTTCCAGGTATTTTCTAGAGCATTTCATGTCAATCCATCTACCTGCAGGAGCGTGTGCAAAAGTGACACAGAGTGATACAAGTCTGACAACTACTGGTGTGGAAAATGGAGAAACACAGGCTGCGTTCTGCGCCTTCAGGATGTCGGATCCCTGTTACCAAGTCCTTACATCGCATATCAACCGAAAAAAAACACAACAAAAAGGCAAGCAAGGAACGAAGCAGCTACAGGAAGACCTGAAAAACAAAAGACTCCCCATTTTCACTATTATTTCTATTTTAAGTTAGCAAGTTTCCTGCTTGGGCGGTGACGTTTTGCAGATGCTACATGCTATTCATTAAACTGGGGCAAATCAAGTAAAATTATACAACTGCTCGGTATACAAGTAGCCGTGCATGAAAGTTCTCCTCCGCCACTAACGGGCGTTCAGCAAGTAGTTATTTTAGCTAAACGCTGCGAAGAATTCACTCGCTGTATAACTGCTACATCTTGTGGCAACACATTTCAACGCAAGGAGGAAAAGCAGACAATACCCGAAAGGGAATAGCGAAGGGACTTGTTTGCTCATAACCTTCATACAGATATTCCCTGCAAACACCCACAACACCCTGCTGTCGCTGTCGGTGTAACACAAGAGGGGAGGAGCAGGGGAGGGAGGAGAAAAACATTATCATCCAAGGCGTGATGGAGGACAGGAGAAAGTTGCAGTCATTCCGCGGTGGCCGTAAGGCGCCCTGTCACTTCTGGCCGTAAAAGCGGCCGCCCCCGAGGGCGCCTTCCCCACAGGGACGAGCCCTCGGCGTCAGCCCCTCTCTCCTCCCCACCTCCATGATGCCAAAAGTGCCCGACTCCCTCTATCCAGCAACAACGGCCGCATCCTCCGGCGCAGCACTTTTACTTTGCCGCTGGCGGAGGGGAACCGTTTCCGCGGAGGACGCGGCGGGCGGGCGGCCGCCCCGGCAGAGCCGCCGCGGGAGCAGACGCGAGCGGCGGCGGGCGGACGGCCCGGCAGCGGCGGGAGCGCGGCCGATCCCCCTTCCGCGGCCCGGCGGCAGGGGGGGAACAACGAGGCGCCGCCGCGCTGTCGAGCGGCGGCGGGGGGAGGGGGGGGCGGCGGGGCCCCGCTCGCCCAGCGCCCGAGGCTTCCCCTCACCGCCGCCGGGCCCAGCGCTGACCCCGCGCCGCCGCCGCCGGGGGCACCGACCTCTCCCGCCGCCGCTCCCCGCCAGCCCGGGACCGGCCTCCGGCGGCGGCTGCCGGGCCCCTCCCCGAGGGCCGGGCCCCCCGCGCAGCCCCGCGGCGCGCTGGTTACCTTCCTTGGGCGGCTTGCCGGGCGGCGCGCCGTGGAGCTGGGAGGCCGCCGCCGCGGAGCAGCCCTGCAGGCTCGGTGGGGACGTGGAGAGCCGGGACCAAGATGGCGGCCCCTCCAAACTTCCACTGCTACTTTGGACACTCATCAAGCTACTTTCCTGGAGCCCGGCAGCCGCCGGGGGCGGCGGGGGAGGCGGCGCGGCGGGGGGACACCCAGCGCCGCGCTCATGGCCGGGGGGCCGGCCCGACACCGGCGCGGGGAGGCCGCCGGCGGGGAGCGGGCTCCGGAGGCAGGCGGGGCGCGGGAAAGACGGGGCGCGGGGCCAGCGCAACCTGCCCGCACCTCTGCACTGCGTCGCCGCGGCCGCCGCCGCCGCCGAGCAGCCGCCTGTGTCTGAGGCTAACCTTCCCCGCCGCTGCCGCTGCCGCCGGGGAGGGGAGGGGAGGGCGCAGGCGGGGAGGGGTCATGCGCAAACACGATCGCGAGCCGAGCGAGCGCCGCGCTCCGCCGGCGCCCAGCCGAGCCCAGCCGTGCCGTAGCCGCCCAGAGGCGGCGAGCGAGGAGCGGCGCCCCCCGCGCACGCACCTGCCCGGCCCTGCCGCGGCCTGAGCGCGCCGCCCGCCCGCTGCCCCCATGCGCGGCCGGGCGGCCCGGTACGCCCGCGCCGGGGTCCCCGCACCGGCCGCCGCGTCTGCTTTCCCCCGCGCCCCGCCACAACGGCCGTTGTGGCGGGGGCGCGGGGGAAAGCAGGCACGGCGGCGGGGAGCCCGTCCGCGCCGCCACCGGGGCCCGGCGCCACCCCGGCGTGGGACCGCGCGGGGCGAGCCCTGCCCACCGCTGCGGTGAGTGGGGGCGGCGGCGGGGCTGAGCTGGGCGCTTGCCGGCGCGGACGTTATTTTTGCGGCTTGTGCTGCGGGGGCTGCCAGGGCTCTGCCGGATTTCAAGCGCGTTTCTTTTTCCCCGAACAGGACAGCGTGGCGGCAGCGGCGTGGGGACCCGGGAGAAGGTGTCGCTCGCCAGCCGCCACCTGCGAGGCAGCCCCCGCCGGAGGAGCGGCCACCCGGGCTGGGGGAAGCCCTGGGCCAGGGCCCCCCCCACCCGCCTCCCGCGGCAGGCGGGGGCTCCCCGCTAGGCACCAGCCCTGACCTGTGCATCCTTCAAAACGCACCTCTCCCCCCTGAATTAGGATAAAGTGCAGGCATAGCGGAATTTAAACTCAGTTTTCCAATTTTCGGCTTTTTCTTAAAACTGACAGTGTCTTCCCTGAGAATGTGAGAATCCTGGCAAAGTCAGTTCTGGAACAAAGCCTTTCAGGTTATGAGCGCAACTTAGGTAGGAGAACGATTACTTAAAACAATACCATGGTTTGCAGACATACTGCATTCTGCATGTCTGCAGAAGTATATTCCTCAGCCAGGCATGGTGCTCATTTTGTGGCTGCTGTATGGAGACATCCTGGCCGTCCTCTACCCTGCTTCTGTTTGAGAATGGCAGGAGTAGATTACTAATGTTGGGTTGCAGATCTGCGCACAACACAGATATTACCGGTTCTGTCTCTTCCTTTTAAAGTGACATCTGTCAAATTATCTAAGAGTTTCACCTCCCACAAGTATACAGCATAGCTGAGAGTTTCTTCACAATTCACTATTAACTTGAAGTAAAAATCAGTATGTTTACTTGCTAAATAAGTCTGTTCCAGGCTATCTATTTAGTATCAGCTATACAGGTTTTTTTGGCAGAGAGAAGTGGTTTGATACTTCAACTGAGACTTACTTGTTTTTAAGGACTTGATCCTAGAGACTTCTCAGGCATTACCTAAGCAAATTACACCAAGAAATTGCTAGTACTTAGGCATGACGTAAAACAGTGCTAGTTCACTCTGACTGCAATATTAATATTTTACAGCTGGCACAGAAACTTCTTGCAAGGTTAGAAACAAAACATAATCCCATAATCCACATGGTAGCATAAGTGAACATACACCTCATTTCCTGATGAGTACATCCTGCTGCAGCACACTGCTTTCAAAATCTGCCAAGACGCAGTAAGTTAAAGACATTCAGGTTCTTTGTTCATACTCATTTGCATCCACTCCATACAAACCCCTGCTAGCCTTACAAAAAGATACATAAACAAGCATTCCTTCTGCCACTTTTGCTTACAAACAACAACAAAAAAAATGCCTACAAGTCATTCCACTAATACAGCTGGGACTCCTTGTTTAAAGCAAGCATCAGTCGCTTTGACCAGGGGAACAGGATACGAAGAGGAAAATCCCATTCATTGCATCTTCTATCAGACACGCAGTTTAAATATTATAAAAACGTCAAGATGTCTTTTAAACTGTCATAAAGTAACACTGTGAAAAATAATCAGATCTTCACAGTATCTCATCATGTGTTAGAAGGCACCTCACTGAAGGACCAGGAGTGAGTGGGCATGTACTGCAGGATTCCCCACCAGACCGCTTATTAAACAGTGCCTGCTGCTGCTTGGCAGAAATGGGTACCTGCTGCAAAATACAGGTTGGGATCTACTTTTCTTAATATAGCAGAGCTATATCTCTTGGTTTTGTGACCTGTTGATGTAGACTGAAAGCAGAGCATGAATTATATAGATCATTTCCAGATGAGACGATCTATATAACTTTAAAAATACATGGAACGGTTATATTTCCCCTCTGTAGTTCATAGAAAAATTGCTTTCTTAATGTAGAAGTAGAGCTGACGCTGATTTTAAGGTACCCCTTTATTTGTAAAGCCACACTGCTTCAGTGTTACCAGTTTAATAGTATCATGGCAGGAAAGGACATCTTCATTAACACCTTAGAACTTTCCAAACATCTTCTAAAAGTCTTCCCTTATTACATAGCATCATAAATGTACATAATGCTTTCCTGTGAGTGCCCTACCTTCATGTTGCAATAAGACTTTATGGTCCAGTGGCCAGATGAATAACCTGTCTCTCACAGTGTTGAGGAGTCTGCTCAGTGTCACCCACTCAAAACATTAAGTTTTGACTTAGTCCAACTCGTATAGTACTGAGTAAGTATCACTCATTCTTTTTTAAAAATATAATAAATATTTTAAATTTTTCTTTGCCTTCTAGTTTTCAGGAGCAGAATAGTCTGCTATCAAGGTTTCCTACATAAACACTGCGTTATCAACATCAGGCATAACTTGAGGTAGATCCTCAAATGGATCCTCAAAAATAGAGAGATCCCCGTTCAATGGGATTGCACTGGAAAATACTGAAAAAGGTGCCATACACCTATGTACCAGGGAAAGCTTGACTCCAGGCAAAGCCCAAAGAAGCTGATGTGGTTTTGTGAACTGCTAAGGAAGAGGACCTCAAAATTCAGACCAAAATGGAGAGGAGTGAAATGCCTGTGTGCTATTTTTCTCATGAGAATGTGTCAAATGGAAGTTCACAAGGTTTATCACAGTAGTAACCCTCAAATCAAGGACACCTGAAGAACAGAAAAGCATCATGAAATTTCATTATTCCAAAGACAAAAAAGCCAAGCAACAAAAATCTTAAAAAAAAAGACCCCACATGAAAATTGTGAGAGGTTTCAACTTTGCGACTGGAATTATTTGTGCAAGAAATTTTTATCACAGTAAGTTCGCAATTTACCCCAAAATCTTTAGAAAAGTAAGAGAAGTTAACTGGCAGATAGTTAAGGAAAGGGCTTAAACAAAAGAATTGATGGGCTGCATAGAGAAAACAAGGAAGATTACAGCAGGAGCGAGTTTCTGGAGACATCTGCATTGCATCTATAAAGATAACCATGCACTCAGGTCAAACGTCAATTTCAAAATTTTTACATGCATCCTTTACAGGACAAAGAATCGTCATTCCAAACACTACATGTGGTAAAATCCTGAGTTTATCCTAGATGTTCTTGAGGAAGAATATGCTATGACTGTGGGACCAATTACAGAGAGAGAGTTTCTTCCCTGTTCAGAGACCTTCATCTTCACTCCTCACAGGCACCAAATACATTTTGGTGTCCTTATGAAAAATATGTACTCTAATAACATCAAATAATACATATTCTTAAAAATTGGGTATGTCTTCTCTTTTTTCCCCACGAAAATCTATTTGATATTCACTGATTGATATCACATGATTAGGTTTCATGCAATACCTGGGAGTAGATTATATGAATAATGTATGTTTACATATAGGTTATAATTAAGACCATTTTTAAATTGTGTCAATAATTAGAAGGAAAGTGTCAAATTCATGGGACAAGTGGAAGAAGCATAGGTATAAGAGGAATTTGATTTAGCAGGCTTGTGCTTCTAGGAATGAAAGGCAAGAGTTTCCAGAAATTATCATAAATGACAACATCCCTGGAAAAGTATTAAACTATATGCTTCCAAACTTAACTCTGTCTCTATCAGCTAGAGATCAGGAAAACGTCAGGAGTCTGAGATCATTAGTGTCTTTTCTTCAGATGCTTTTGGTATCTATCTCCTTCACCTGCTTCTTTTGATCCAAGATGTCTAAAATATGCCTAACAAAGGTATTACGTCTCTCTTTTACCTTTTCATATAGTTAATCAGAAATATGTAGCCTTCTTCCACTTTGTTGGACTTGGAGCAAGTTACCTTCTTCAACAGACAGCCTAGCAACGCAGCCTTGTTTCTACCCTTTTCTCAAACAAGCAATTCTCTTCTTTAAGCATTATTCAAGTCCTTTGATTTATCATAGAATCACAGAATCATGGAACTGGGTTGGGTTGGAAGGAACCTTAAAGATCATCTAGTTCCAACCCCTCCTTGCCATTGACAGGGACACCTTCCACTAGGCCAGGATTTAGCCCATCATTTATTTGCAATGCCAGTGAAACTGCAGTTTTGTTTGTTACAGCGGCAATTCAAATTGACAAGTTCCCTGTCATCCTAGCACTTTGGATAATAGACCTGTAGCAGTATATTCTTAAAGCATAAGCCATTACAGGCACTGTGTATTTACCAATATATATTAATTTTCTATGTAGATAAATGTATACACACATATACACATGCACTCACCAACCCCATATATAGAAGGACATACACACATCCTATAAGTATGCCAATACCAGCAGCCAATCTGATTTATCAGTAGAAAAGTATTCTTGTAACTAAATAGACATACTGGTACAGCAGCTTGAGTAGAAAACACCTAAATTATTTCATCATCCAAATGATGTATTTATGACATTTCTAGGTTAGATGGAATGAGGTATGCTGGGAAAACATAACTTGAGAGAAGAAAATACTGTTTTCTGACTTGGTGACTGCTGGAAGCTTGTAGCTCAGACACTCTGTCCTTCCTTCTCCTGACACAGCTGAGCACATGTATGGACCCTCCCGGTATCAGATCAATGTACTCCTGGCCAGTCTGGGCTGGAATGACGACTAGAATCTTCCAGTCTCCATGTCCTGCAGCTTAGAAGATTCAAAATGCATTTTGGCACAAGTACAAGGTAAAATGCCAAGTGACTGTGACAGCAAGTGCATTGCTGTGATAGAACACCATCTCGGATTGTAACAGCTTCGGCACCTGGTTCTCACATACCATTTCTATTTATGAGCAAATAGGAATGTTGCAATTGTACTAATATTAATTTTCAAGTTTAGCTAAAGTTCTCTAGAACTGATTTACAGCAATAATATTTTTTATAGGAAAAAGTTATTTAGATCTTGATTAAATCAATTTTGAGGCTCACTGAATTAGAGCTGTCTCCCTGAGCCACATACCGCACTACATGCTTAATAATTTTTTTAATATAGAACTTGCTAGCAACTCTCAGTTGCAAGGTAACAAAAACATACATAAATAATATACTAGCAAAAATATCTTCCCTAAATATATTAGCATATCAAGATGCAGAGAAGCCAAAATGAAAAAAATGGTATCACATTAAGCCTACGTTCGCGAAATAGACACAAACACTATGTAAGCACAGATCTATTTTTATCCTCCATGTAATTGTCATAAACTGCATTTATCATATCTTTGATATCATCACCATTTGTACTCCAAATCTCTAAGAAGCCTGCACACAGCCTCCCTTCAAACCAAACAGAAAAACTAAACAATGGGGTATATTTACCATAGAAATGTTCCTCTTGACTCCAATCTCCCTGCTCTAGCTACTGAGATTATTAGCCACATTCCAGTCAGAATCAAGGACAGTTTTACCATCCCTCCTTGTGTATGTCATTTTAATAAAAAATAATTTGGTTTTAAATGTTCCCTGGTGAAGAAATTAAAAACCCCATCCTGATGGATGCTACATTCACTTTCCCCACCTGTCTGTTTTCATTTTATTCTATTGCTTTTCTTCCTGTGTCCCTTGCAATCTACTTGCCTGCTATTCCCTGCAATTTCTTCCTACACTGAGACTATTCCTTTTGTAACACTGCTCTCAGGTAAACAGGCCCCTCTTATCTGTCAGGCTTCCTCTCAATCTTTTTTTTTAAGCTCATGCTTTTCCACACATCTTTCATACTTCTGTCTCACTCTTTACACCTTGTATCTTCCTTCCTGAAGTATCTGTCTTGCCTGGAGCTTATTTTGTTGCCTTTGATTTTAAGCCATTAGAGACAGACAGTGTTTGCAGAAAGCCATGTCTATATGTGGTTTCTAATAGCAATGGGGCATGTCTTGATGCTTTTTTCAGGCAAAAGTCACACCAGTTTAGGGTTGCTGGGGTTTTTGTAATTGTTGAATAAGGCCTTCAAATTCACACACACAGAGCACAGTACAGGAGACAAGCTGCCCAGCACATTCCTGAAGGGTGCAGAGAACAACTACTTGTGATTTCAGACAGTTGAGGAGATAAGAGAAGAAAGGCTGTTTTGCATATTATTTACCTTATCAGTTAATACTTCTCAATTAAGACACCGGTGGAAGGTATACATATAAAAACTGATCACAAAACAATAAAATTCATGATGCCAAAGAAAGCATGGAGTGACACAAAGAAATGGGCTTCCAAAAGCAGATTTTAGTTGGCTTAGGATATGAATAGGTGGGTAGATCTTTTGGAAGAAATTCAGAAGGAAATGGGAGCATAGGAGAGCTGACAGATACTGAAAGAAGCGTATTAAAGGCACAACAGCAGACGACCCTGATGCAAAGAAAGCACTGAAAGAGAGCAGCAAGGCTTCATCAGGAGCTATTTGATCAAATAATAAAAAAAGAAGGAACTACACAAAAAAGTGGAAACAAGAACAGATGACTAAAAATGAGTTTAAAGAATAGCATGCTCGCACAGGGAACAAATTGGGAAGGCTAAGAGGAAAAATGAGATAAGTTAGGAAAGGACCTAAAAGCCAATAAAAGGTTACAACACACACACATGAAGTAAGGGAGACAAAGGAAGGTTCAAACCCAATATCTATCAAGGCAGACAGCAAATAATGTGACACAGAGAAGACTAAAACATTCAATTATCTTTTTTGCCTAGTGTGTCTACAAAAATCTTAGCATCAGATATGCACAGCAATTAATTTTAACAAAGGTCTCGGAAGCAAAGACCAGAAAAGGGAGGGAATGGGTTAAGTGATATTAAGACATGCCAGTTTCTGATCCTGCTGACTTAAAAGTGTAGTTCAGAAAGCAGTGGATAAAGCCTGCTCCCCTGTAGCCTTGTGTCTCCTGTCTGGATTAGCCCAGAGCAAAAGCTCAGACTGAAATTTATGGCTGGAATATTCATAATGTTCTTCTGTGAGTTTTCCAATGCCCAATATCATGGTTTCATTTACACTGAATTCCTTGTTGCCATGGAGGACTCTCTACTTACCTGCTCATTTTCACAAAAACTGTAGAAATGTGGTACCTTTGATACCACAACTTCTCAGTCCAGTTCAGTTGGAAAGTGAGCAACAAGTTCAAAAGGCATGGTGTGGTCTGACTGGTCATACAGTGTGGTTATATGAACTGTGTTTCCATAGGAAAATGTACTAAAAATTACCCTGGAGCACTTTAAAAGATAAAATAATCTCTGCATGATGACTGAGGGGTGGGGGGGAGTTGTGGTTTAGGGTTCGTTTGGATTTTTTTGAGAATTTTTGGAGTACAAGGGAGGTCCTAGAAGACTGTAAAGGATGAAAATACTGCCTGGCCTGTCTTAGGAATTAGAGTTCAACTGACCTGACTCTCATAAATACATCATCCATCTCTCAGGCATACTACCATAGGTTATTAGGCAGTGTTAGTGTATAAGCAGGAAGATAACAATACTATAGAAAACAATTAAGTAATAAGATGTTAAAATGTAATTAGGATAATTATTGTGTCAAACCTCTCTTGATTTCCTTCTTAGAAAGGGCAACAGGCCTATTGAGTAAGAAGAAAGCAGTAAATGTGATATCCATGCTTTAACGTACTTTTGGTTGGGTCCTTTCTAACTTTGCCTGCAATACAAGAAATGGTATAGATGAAATCAAGCAGTACACAAGTAGTTAAATATTTCTTCCAAACAGTATTTATCAACAGTTTACTGATGAAGCAGGATGGCACTGCAGTAACATCCTTCAGGGATTTCTCACCCATCCTATTCAATTTTTCATTGAACATCTTGGATAATAGAACCGGGAATAAACTTGTAAAATTTGCAAAAAATCTGGAAGGAGGCTGCAAACACACAGGAACAGATCAGAACTCAGAATACCTAGATAATGTGAGAAACAGTATAAATGCAACAAGCTCATATTACATAGAGGGAAACTAAGCATCGCCCATGACAAAAATAAAACAGAGTATATCAATATAATATGATGATGCTTTAACAAGGCAACAGGATTGCAGAAAAGGATAGGAAGGTTTGAGTGGATTTCAAACTAAATATGAGTCAACAACACGATGATGTTGCAGAAAGAGCATTTCACATTCCAGGATGTATTAGGAAGTGCGCAGTATGTGAGATGCAGGACCTAATTATTTTGCAATCTTCAGTGCCGCTGAGGCCTCAGCTGGAGCGTTCTGTGCAATTTTGGGCAATGCACTCCAAGAACAATTTCAACAATTTGGATGGAGTTGAAATGAAATCAACAAGAATGATAAGTTATTTTGAAAATATGACTTACAAGGAAAGGTTGAAGGAATGGGGCTTGGCTTGTTCAGGAAAAGACGACTGGGGGGAAAACACTTGTTTTAAAAGGCAGCACACAGAAAGCCACGATCAACAGCTCTTTGTATCCACTTGAATTATAACAAGCTTAATTTGCTGCAGAGTAGACCAGATAAAAAAAAAAAAGAAACAACAAAAAAATCCCTTTCAACTTAAAGTCTAGATAGATGGAATAGGTTTATAGAGGTTGTGGACCCCCTTCATTTGTGGTTTTTAACAGCAGCCTACACAAACATCTGTCAGGGATGACCTAGTTACCCATTTCCTGCCTCAGAACAGGGATGGACTGGATGACCTTTTAAGGTCTTTTTCTACCCCTCTCCTTTTTTTTCCTATAATGATTTCAGTGCTACAGAACCTGTTTCCTTTAACTTGGTTGCTATAGTTTAGGCAGTACAATTGCTGTAGGCAGGCAAGGCCTGAGTCGTACTAACCTGTAAATGTAAAACAAGTAGTAATTCAGAAAATGATAAAACAAAGAACACTAACTTTAGCGATTTTTAAACATCAATGTGTCAAAAAAAACCCAGATAAACAAACTATGGATTTTTATAATGGCAAATTCCATCAATATTTTTTTTTAGCCAGCTTGCACGTATGTATCTTTGCAAAAACTTCATTCAATATCCCCTATAGAGTCAAATATCATACTGAGTGATAAAAACCAACCAAATGGCAAAAATCATAGTTTTATGTTAAATTTAACTTTAAAAATGCCATGATTAATTACATTATTTCTTAAAATACAGTTCTATTGACCAAAACATCCATTTTATAATTATTATGATATCAAACTGAGATTCTGAATTCTTTTAAAATAACCAGAGCAGTAAAAGGTATTTTGATGTTAATCCTTAATTTTAATCTGGCTTTATTTAAAGAGAAAAAATATCTATGATTTTCAACAAGACACAAAAGTGATATATGAAATGCAGAAAAACGACTCACAGAAAAACTGTGAATTAAGCTCTGTCAGCACCTCAGGGTTATGATGCTATCATAAACCACACAAGAGCTTTTCCCTTCTGCTTAAGATGCTGTCATCAGAAACCTTCTGTGTTTATCCACGGTAGCCTTAGGTATCACTGTTACCGGTACTTCGATAGTATCAAGCTATGCACATGCACAGAGGCGCAAAGTGTCAGGCTACAGTTACAGTTGATCTGATGACACTTTCATCCTGAGAGCTAATGCAATCCCTTTTAAAGAAACAAAAACATCATTCCTGTTGAAGTCTTCATAACTAATAATAAAATTTTAGTTGATTTGTAAGAGTTAATTTTTTAAAAAATATGTATTTCTGTTTCTGTTTTTCGTAACTACCACGAAGGCCTCTTCCAATTATCTAAGCATGAAAAAAAAATCTGTTCCAGAATAACATTTTAAAATATTAATTTAAAATCACTTCCCTAGAACTCTAAAATGGTTATGTTTTCAGACCAAGCTTGTAGTTTACAACACGTACATAGCGTAAGAGGGTTTTCATGTGTTCCAACCAACCAGTCAATAAAAGAATCCAATTCCTACTACTGGCCTGCAGTGGAATAAAAGAAACAAGTTGGTAAACCACAGACATCTGGTTCAAAATACAGGATGTGTGGCCAAAGCCCATAATATGTTCTATATTACCAAGACGCCCATCGAAAAATCTGATCAACTTTTCCAAAATAGTGTGAATTGTCAGAACTACACTGCATGGTGATTTATCTAAGATTAATGTAATCCTAATGTTTGGGTCTCCTGTTTCTGTAGACAGGCATGTTTAATTCTGTGTGTGTCTTCCAGACGCTAGTAGGTGAAAAGGACCTGAGAAGGAATTTACTGAAGTAGCAAGACAAGAAAGCAAAATGCCCATTGCTTCAGTTGCTGTATGACATTTGTAAGGCAACTGAGGAGATTTGCTTTAATTTCCAGTCTTAACACACAACTGCGTGCCAGATTTTTACAATGCAGAAATGTGAGCAGGAGGATGTTGCAGGAAGACTGACGTGTACCAATGACTCCCTTTTAATTTTGTGGATTGTCCTTTTGCCTGCTTGTCTGTTTAATTTTGATTGTCCTGCATGCCAAAATGTAGGCCTTTCCCCCCCTTCCCCACCTTGTTTAAAGCACACAGAAAAGATATGAACTATATAATGTAAGAATTAGTGTAACGGGGAAATATTGAGAAGGAAGTACAACGGTTGTGTCTGTAAAAGTAATTTCTTATGCATGCAAAAAAACGAATGCATACAACCAGCTGTGCAGTTTCTACCTACAAAAAAGTTTGTGCCTATAAATACAAGTTTTTGTGGGTGCAATGTATGTAGAATTGCTTCTTTTCAAACCAGCTCATATTGAAACTGAATTTTAGGCCTTCCCATCTTTCCGCCCCTCCGGTATAATACTGCATATAGAATGAATGGCATCATAAGGGAATTTGTTTTGTCTCATCTCTTTTTTTCACCAAATGGTATTCCCAGACTGTTCCCAGCAGCTGTTCATCTAATTCATAAGCAAGAACCATAGAATATATTCAACAAGATTATACTGCTTTCATTCGGCCCCTTTGGAGAAGCAGAGGAAAAGTAGAGAAGTAGGAGAGGTAAGAATGCAATACGTGAGCATATAGGAAAACACGAAATTCCCAGTCCTGCAACTCAGTTAAACCTTAGTTATAGGCAAAACCCCACAAACTGCTCTTTGATGTGTTAATTGAAATCTAGCTTTCCACATGGTCCCATTTTCTTCTCAACAGAAGGGACACTAACTGCTCTTGAGAAAGAAAAAAATTAAATGCCTGTCATACAGTTTTTCCTTGCTTACTTCAAGAACAAAGGGTTAAGACAGGCATTGAAAAAGCATCCAAGAGATTAGATAAACAAATAAAAATGCTTATGTATGTGTATCTCTCCGTATGATGATAAGACAATTCCTAGACATCTTTCCCTCACCCCTTGCTGCAACACAGACAAAAGATGGTGTCAAGCCTGTTAGGCCTCCTCCCTTTCCGTTCTGCTGCAGCTTTCAGTAGGCACAATGCTTGTTAGTACCACAACAAGCAGGGATTTTGTAGTTGAAGTGAATCACATCTTCTGGGGTGTAATCAATGGCTAAATAAAAAAAAAAAAATTAAAAAAAATCACAAGTTAAGGACTCAAGCTGCAAACCAATCCAGAAAGTAACAGCAGATATTAAAACATGCCACAGTATGCAGACATGACATTGACTTTTACCTGCACCTAATCAAAGAAGCTCAAAGATCAAACCAGACACATTCATCTGCTGCTTGTAATTTGCTCTATGGCAGTTCAGCAGTGTTTCATAGAAGTATTAACAATTACAAAAACTACAGACGTAAAAGAATTCTGCATGTCCTTCAGCCAACGCAGGGGTTTTTATTTTGTATTTTTCACTCCTTGGTTCAGTATCAAGCACTGGTGGGTTTTTAGTGGTGGATCTGCAGCCCAGTAGCTCTAACCACACATTCTTCATTATGGTCTAGCAATGTTAGCTTTGCTGATTTTTCTAGAAGGCAGAAGAAGGCTTTTTGCTGCGCTCGCTCATTAGCTTCCTAATTCTCAAATACATATTAGAGGGTTGGATTCATCATTCTTGCCAATTTTAGTAGGAAGCAGTTACTGTAATAATAAATATTTATATTTGCAGAGTTGTCTTCTCTGTTGTGTTACATCTTGACCTATAGCTGTTCTTTTCACAAACAATCCATACTTGTTGCATATTTGTAATAGTTGGTATCAGTATGCAGATACTATAGCGTATTTTGAGGATGTCCTGCTGCTGTCTGGATAGATGTGCAATTTAAGTCCTCCATTATGACCTTATTTTGAGATATCCTCTATTTCCCATCTATGTTATATTTCAATCTCCCTTTTTTAGATTGTCTCCAATTTGTTGGCCCCATTCTGGTGATGAAGTGTCTCTAACTGAATGCTTTCAGTCTGGTCTGACAGATGTATGCCAGGATGAATCTAGTATCATAGTTCATATATTAGAGAAAAAGATCAAAACCGCACCCTCCGCATCATTGATTAAGGGACAGCTTGAATCCATAAGGCATTTCAGGGCATACTGCTAAAGATATTGCCTGTAAGAATAGGAAAATTGAATCTATTGCACGTAGTATAAAAAGCCAAATACTGGAAATACCCAGCACGTAGCCTGAAACACACTAGCATGAAATGAGGCAATGAAGTGGTCTCACTGTGCCAAGCTGAATGTCTCAGGATGGTGACATCTAATACCACAGTGCAGAACTTTGTCCAGTCTCGAGTAAAACTTCCAGTACTTTCAGACTCTAAAAGGCCTCTATCACCTCACGCTACTGTTCTACTTCTCTCTGGTTTGATATACATACATTTTTTTCCACTTCATTTTTTGAAATTATTCAATAAAATCCTTTTCTTCCCTTCTTAAGTTCTCCCTACCATGTGCACATACTCCTTCAAGAGTTTTCCTATTTGCAATCAAGAAAGCTCAAGTTTCTCAGGGAGTAACACTGCAAAGAAATTCCAGGGCCAGCTTTAGGATGTGTCTTGTTTTACCATTCACAGTGACAGAACTCCTCCCTAACACAGACAACAGCCGCTGCTGAACTTAAAGCAACAAGGCACCACTTGATCTGAGAGTCAGCTGATTTTAAGTATGCAATCAAATACAGGCAGGGAAAAACTGACTGATGTGTCAGAGCCTCCTTAATTTGGAAGAAGATATTACACAGTGCTCTGAAGCATCCATTATGGCTCCTGTTCCTGCATATATGTATAAGCTCAGCAGAAGGTGATCTCCATTGTTCTGGCAGGAGGCACCCAGACACCCTTCAGAGAAAGAACAAGTGCTTCCACGTTATTAATCGAGCTGAGAGAAGCAATCAGAAGTACAAAGTAGAGATCCAATTTCATAGGGAGAGGCTGAATTAAATTTTGGACTACTCTAACAAGTATCTGGGGAGCTGCAGGAAACTATTAGGCAATATAATTTTATCTACAGGAGTCATTCTCATGCAAACACGTCAAAAGGAGTTATTTTTTTAGCTGACATCTAAACAAGCCCTATCAAAAGGAGCACGTTAGTCTTACCTGGAAGATATGCAGCAGCAGTCTTCAATCCATGACTTGCAGCCAACATACTGGCCAAAGATCCTCTGTAACGTTGTTAGTGTCCACAACACCCTACCTACTGAGCAGTAGGGTCAGTGAAGACTGGGATCCTAATCAAAAGCCTTTTTCCTTCTTTTATGAGGTACAAGATACCTCCCAGCAATGTGTGCATGACAATATCTGCTTTACAGAAGTCAAGACCTGAAGATAAGAAGCTAATACAGAACTAGATAGAACCAAAAAACAGCTGAAAAATTAAACAGTGCCTTCAAGGGCTTTAAAAACTTAGTTATAGATGGTGTGCTTTATTAATAAAAATCAAATCAGCTTTACCACATCTGACAATCTTTGATTAGTTAAAAAAAAAATTACAAAAAACAAATGCCAACCACACTTCCACAAAGAACTCCAACTCATCCTGAGTCTACCTCGTTCAGGTATGAAGAAAATAATCTTAGACAAACCTGGAAAGCTGGTGACTAACATTAATACAGTGCTTGACAAGATGTTTGCAGCAGCTGTTATTGGCTATGGATGTCATTCAATGTTATCCTCTTTCTATGCTACTGCATTGATGATGTACTGGCGGAGGCTGTATTTTATACGTTAGCTTTCCTAGGAAAGCACAACTGCACCTTAGGGGTAAAATTGTGATCCTACTGAAATCAGTAGCAAAGCTCTCGTTATAAATAGGGCTAGAATTTCACATTAGGAGTTACTGTATGGAGAGATGTACTAATCCTTTATTTCTTATCTGTCTCTCTAGGGAAAACTTATATAAGATTTTGCAAAAGTGAGAGTAAGACTCAATGCCAACACATAAAAAAGCATACCTATCAGACCTGACCACTAAAAGACAATGCATCTCATTTTCTGCCTTCCAAAGATAGATTCATCATTCACATTCAACTGTCATAGAAACAACAGTGAAAGCAATGCCTGTCTCAGACTATGGCATTTAGTCAAGGTTTAAGGATCCTAGAGAAGCAAAGGAACAGAGTTTGCTATCAGATATATTAAGTGTATTTGTTATTCATGTACTTAATAAAGCTCACAGACCTCAGGAACAGCTACAATATTTGTTTCACTGCCAACAAAACTTAACCTTGAAGCACTAAAATCAGTCATAAGACTCATACAGACAACTCTGTATACAATTTGCATTTTTTTTAACAGAAAGTCCTACCCAATTTTCCTATCAGACAATTCCACTTCAGGTAGTAAGGGTAAGTGCCTAAGAACACACAGGGCTCCTTTAGCTGCTTGCATGCTAACAACTAATACAATTATGCCTAGCTTTTTATTTTAAATGGAGACTACTTGCTTTCTCATTGTAATAGTCCTTCATTAGAGAACCAATTCCATCATGATTTGTATGATACCTACCCAAGTTCCCAACGGGAGTTGTATTTTGACTAATAAATGTAACTTCTTTGGTCCATACAAATTTATGCCAATTCTATCTCCTTTTCACTTATTCTAGTCACTATTTTGATCTTCTTTTTGATGATAGTACCACAGTACACTCATAAATTCATATGCTGAGTTATTGAAAAGTTAAAAAAAAACCACCAAAGTTATAAAATATCCTGTAAAACTTGTTCCAAATCAAGGTTTTAGATGCTCAGGGGTACAGAATAATCCATGGTTAATTGCATATACTCATTTACTTATAACCTCATTTAAAGGCAAAAAAAATAGCAGCAAGACATTTCTGCATATTAGTTTCTATATTTTCATTCTATTTTTTAATCTTTTCTATACTGTTTCCTGATCATGTCTCAGGTGTGTGTAAAGCAACACAACTGCTATCTGTGCAGTTCTAAGATTTTGTCTGCATGGAGCTGGGAAGGAGCAAGTCAGCTTGCTTCATTTTAGAATTTTTACTTTGTTTTACACGCATGTGCCCACAAATATGGGTACTTACATTGTAGCACACAACATTAAAGAAATGTTCTTTTCCTGTAGCTTCTATGACAGAGCTGAAACATTTCCAAAGAAAACTCCTCACACATTCAAGACTTGCTATTTCTGTGGAAAGATCTGCTGTTCTAGATGACCTATGTTTTATTTCTGAGCTTTACTAGATCCCTTAAATACTCCAAAACTCGTTCTTGGAGTGGCTAGAGAAAATAAAAGCAGGATACTGATGCTGATTTATTATTCTTTGAACAGGCAGAGCAAGGAAGAGCAGAGAAGACAAATGGGCAGTATTCCTCCATCTCAGAATACGCAGCATTGTTCTATGCTAGCTGTGAGTCTTAAGTACCAAAGTTACCGCTATGCATGTTACCATATCACCCCTGCTCTAACTAAACCATGAGCTAACAGTGAGTTGACAATGAGTGAAATGATGAGTGAAATTAGATGATTTTTCACCAGGATGGGACAATTTCTTACACAGCTTCACAACCAGTTACAGCTAAGCAGCTGTACTGAACTCTGGGATTGCAGCCGTGCCTTTTTTGCTGATGTGACACGTACAAAATACCCAGGTTGTTTGAGAATCCTTTGTTTATATATGGCTTTAGTGGCCCCTTACGATGGTGGTTATATTATCCATGGCTCTTGTTATTTGGTCCTGATGCTCAGCAACCGCAAACTGTTCACTAGATAGCTTCTTGGCATGGGATTCAACAATATGAAAGAAAGACTACATAGCTTTCTTTGGGAAAAAAGGTTATGATTTCTTCTATAGAAGCTTTCGCTTTTCAGTACTGTTATTCCAGACTCTAGCCCTTCTACCTTCACGTGGTAAAGGGTAAGAGCAGCCCTTTCGGCAAGGAATACTGCAGGGCAGTAGAGGAAAAAAATCCAGCTGGGGACCCGGACACCAATAACTGCAGCTAGCACACATTCAGAATAACTCAGGAGATCCCAGACTAGCTCGAAAGAGCAATTGCACTGTTATTGCAAAGTTCCTATAAAGACAATGCGAGTGCAGAGTTCACAAAGACATTAGCTTTCTCCTGCTTTTCAGGATCAGAACCAGACTATCACTCTGTCTTAATACAAGCAAGTAGTTACTGCTATGAATAAACTCAGAAATGCTACTTACAATCTGATGTGTCTAATGCTGGGTATATTAAGTAAAATATTAAATCCTTAATCCCTGTTAGTGATTATGGGTATTTTTTCCACAAAGAACTTCCCGAATGTAATTCACAAACTAGATTCATGTCTAATTTCAATATGATTTTGCTTTTGCATAAAACCCCCCAAAAAATCCCAAAACATTACAGGTCTCAAACACCTTGATAAAAACTTCCTTGTCTATAAAGACTTTGTACAAGATACCTGAGAGATTGACACAAAAATGCTGAAATAGAAAGGGACTGAAATAGGTGTATTACATAGAGGTCCCACATACACGGTGAGATTTCTTTTACACTTCTGATACAGTTTTCTGTCTGACCCCCAGGGCAAAACTTCTTATGACCACCACCTTCAGGAAGAATTTACTGTCAATATATACTGCATGCTAGAGGAAAAAAAAATTAACTCAGTCCACATTCACACCAACTCCACAGCTCCTTAAAACACTTATTTTCAAAATATTTTTGTTCAGTAACATGAGCTTTGTTTCAAGTTTCTTTGTGGCAGGTCAGCAGAATCAAAATGAAGGCAGGTTTGCTCACCACTCAAAGCACTTGCTTTCTTTTTAATTTCTCCCGGGAATGAAAAGTATATTCAGCTTTTCCTCCTTTGGCACCACACTCTGCCCTCGTAGAAGATTACTGAAACATGAATTTGTGAAGGCTGCTTCAAGCAGAAGCATGTTCCTATGTATAGGAATGATGTTAATTCCTGTCACTCTGAACATCCAAGCGAGATTGTTGTTAAAGCTGCTTCTAAAGGAGCAAGGGAATTTGTGCCATTCAGTTCAATGACTTTCATCACCTCTATTAGACTAAACATAAATGTAATATAGCCAAGCCAGATTCCAAAGGTTAGTCTTTCATTTAGGCAAAGTACTGGAGATGCAAAAGCTGTGCAGCATTTACAGGAATCTGACACGGATTCAATAAACCAATTGAACACGAAAGGAACATCCATTCTAAATGCAAATTATTCAGGTGCGATTTGAGTTCCTTAAAGGTTACTCTTCAGTTCCCTCTCTCTGTCTAATAAATGAGAACACAGAGCAGCTTAGTTTCGTTTTTCAAAATTCTTCGTATTAAGTCATCCTGCTGCTTCTATTACAGGCCTTTTCTATAAGGAGCAGACACAGACTCTGGACTGCTTCTGTCTTGTGACTGCTGAACATCAACATTAATCTTTTACTACAGCACATCTGAGAAGAACTGAAAACTAATTTTAAAAAGTCCAACAACACAGCAGTGCACAAATACACTCAAGCTGCACGATCTTCTCTTAACTTTTAATTTTTCCAAAAGATTCTACATTTTCCTATCTGGAAGACTAAAACTACAAATATCAAGAAGGGCCCACCAAATATAGTCCAACAACACTTGATATTAAACTGATCAAAGTGTCACCAGATCTACCTGAACAGTTATGCATAACAGCTGCAGATCTGACTATGAAATGTTGATGAGATGTTGAGTGAAGTCAGTGGCAAAACTTTTACTTGGTTCCTGTGGGTCTGAACAGTATTTGTTATATTAATTTTGAGCTTGGGTCTTAGGAATCATGGGAAAGAAAACTACCATATTTTGTTATGTTTTATTATATTAAAACCATCATATTAGTGATGCCCTCTAAAAGATGGACTATATTTGTGCATAAATTAAACACTGCATAATACTAGCCACTGACTAAGAGGCTGCTGTGGGCCCTTTGTGGCGTTGGCACATTCATTAGAGAAATCCACAAGCATATTTTATACACAAATTTTCCATTTTCTAAGGAAATTTAATTTCACCATGTAGTTTGTATGGCAAGGTTTTGGTAGCAGGGTAGGCTACAGGGGTGGCTTCTTTGAGAAGATGCAAGAAGCTTCTCCCACGTCCAACAGAGTCAATACCAGCTGGCTCCAAGATGGACCTGCCGCTGGCCAAGGCTGAGCCCATCAGTGACAGTGGTAGTGCCTATGGAACAGCGTATTAAGAAGGGGGCACAGGAAATAATATCTGCACCAGCCAAAGAGAGGAGTGTGACTATGGGACAGCAACAACCCTGCAGACACCAAGGCCA
This sequence comes from Falco naumanni, assembly GCF_017639655.2. NCBI lineage: Eukaryota > Metazoa > Chordata > Aves > Falconiformes > Falconidae > Falco > Falco naumanni. Next base: position 44,668,591 of record NC_054061.1, read on the forward strand.
GTCCAGTGCAGGAGAGGAGTAGGTGCACCAGGTGCCAGAGCAGAGATTCCCCTGCAGCCCATGGTGAGGCAGGCTGTCCCCCTGCAGCCCAAGGAGGTCTACGGTGGAGCAGGAGGATAACTGAAGGAGTCTGTGACCTCCTGGGAAGCCCACGCAGCAGCAGTGTTGCTGGCAGGACCTGTGACGCCATGGGGGACCCACGCTGGAGCAGTCTGTTCCTGAACGACTGCACCCATGGAAGGGACCCAGGCTGGAGTAGCTCATGAAGAACTGCAGCCCGTGGGAAGGACTCACATTGAAGAAGTTCATGGAGAACTGTTTCCCACGGGAGGGACCCCATGCTGGAACAGGGGAAGAGTGTGAGGAGGAAGGAGCAGCAGAAACAACATATGATGAACTGACCATAACTCCCACTCCCTGTCCCCCTGTGCCACTCGGGGGAGTAGGTAGAGAAATCAGGAGTGAAGTTAAGCCTGGGAAGAAAGGAGGGGTGGGAGGAAGGTGGGGTTTTTTCTTATTTTAAAGGTAGTTAAGCTAATTTCCCCAAGTTGAGTCTGTTTTGCCGGTGACGGTAACTGCTGAGCGATCTCCCTGTCCTTACCTCGACTCACAAGCCTTTTGTTATATTTTCTCTCCCCTGCCTGATTGAGGAGGGGCATGATAGAGTGGCTTTGGTGGGCACCTGGCATACAGCCAGGGTCAACCCACCACACACCAAACTCATACAGCAACATCTTCAGAATTAACATCTTCGGAAATTACTGAAGCTTCAGGGCCTTCAGATGAAGAAGACTGAATGAAAACAGCATCAAATTGCACAAGAAAACCCCAAAAGGTACTACTGGGAATTATGGCTACCTGCCTGGGTATATCTCATTGCTAAATACACAAGGGGAGTCATTTCCACAGGAGAAAAGAAGCATTATAAGTTTTGTGGGTACAGGAAATATTTTGCATTTTCCATGTTTCTTTCCATACAGGGTTCAAATGAAATGTAGCAACTGGTCACACTGTTGAAGAGTTTAAGCTGGAATGGTGGCTATATTTTAGACAATCACTAAGTCACATCTCGTATCTCTGTCTCGTCTCAGTTACATCCTATATTTTTTAATGGTCCCAAGGTCTCATCCATTATATATTAATGGTAGCACACATGAAATAACTAGCATTTTGAACGCTGTAGGTATAAAATAACAAACAACAGTAGGAAGTTCAATTAAGAAAAACAGACACATTCTGGTTTTGATCCTGTGCAGGACAGCACCCAAAATAAAAATTATAATAAAGACTGGTAATAAAGTCCCAAATCGATACCTTCAGCATACCATGCATAATTGAAAGCAGGATTCAGTCCTCTCCAAACACCACATAAGAAAGTCCCAATAAAAAGGGCTGGATAATATAACATCTACTGATTTTTCTCCCAGTGGAATAAAACAGGACTTTCTTGCTTTCTTTATATCCATCACAGGCAGCAGAAATACACTTTTAGGTCACATATTAGACATTTACCTTCAGGAGCCCAGAGATCTTGATTCCCTCTACATGCTGCTGAGAAGCTTCATGAGTTTAGCAGGTGTTACAGAGCAAGGGGCAAGAAGCCTACGGCTAGGGGCAGACTGGTAACAGTGCCCTTGAAGACAGTGTCAGTGCAGTCCTCTGCCCAAGTTTAATCAGAAACAGATTCTTCTCATCATCCTGCTGTAACATTGTCAAGAAATTCCCTTTTGTTGTAAAATTGTCTGTCTGAGTCTTACAGCAGTTGGGAGGAAACTGACAAAGTCGGTTTTGAGCTAAAAGCAAATAAAACCCACTCATTTCAAATTTTAACATAAGTTGCTAACTTGTGTTTTGGTAACTCACACATGGCTGACTAACTTCTAAAACCTCAAACTTTGCATGTTGTACGTTCTCACAGAAAATGAGGGCACAGTCTCCTTTGGAAGTTCACATAATACAGTAATGACTTTGGTTTTTGACTAACCGATCAGCTACATGTGAACGGCCACTGCACAAAAGCACTACACGTTGGATGCAGTGGCTGGTACTTCGTCACACAACATGGCTACACCCTATTAAATAGTTCTGTTCCCAGCTATTTCACTTGACTCTTGAAGCACATTGTGGGTATGAATTCAGGATGAAAGGTAGATACAAAGTTTATAGAAAAAAAATGTTTTCCCTTAAAACAGTTTTTCCTCTGCCACTCTCCACTTGCTAGATATCCTTTCCCTAACTCAAAAAACACCACGAGTTTGGCCTACCTGGACCGTAACCAATCTGAATAACGAAGCACATAAAGCCGAGCCAGGCGGTGGCGTGCCCCTGGGCCATACCTGGCCTGCCAGAACAACCCCGTCAGACCTCACAGCTCGTTCAAGGCCCCACTTCCCCGGAGGACCTCGGCAGCTGGGCGGGGAGATGGCACCCACGCTGCACACGCCAGACCTGCGGCAGTGGATCCGTGGGGAGCGCAGCAGGAGGGGGCCCGGCCCCTGTGGAGGGGCAACCCGCAGGCGCCATGGCCGAGGCTGCCGCGGCGGGGAGGCACGATGCTGCTGGCAGCAGCGCCCACGTTCAGCCAAACGTGGGGAATCGTTGACCAGACTCGCTCCCTCCCCACCCCACATTTTCAGGTGGCAAAGCGCTAAGCAAGCAGTTCTGCAGCTAGGATCTATGCAGAAGGCACAGAACACTGTCGAAATAGAACACTGAATCACCAATGTATAACCTCGCTTTTTTAAAGAAGGCCCTCCTGCTATACAACACTGCATTATACAAATTTATCTACAGTGAATGCGAAAACTCTTCTGTAATTCGGAATCTGTCACAGTTTTGAATGTCAATGGCCTGCTTTTAGCAAAGTTCCCAAACAAACTAACCAAAGTGTGCAGAAGTTCATCAGAAATAATAATTAAAAAAAAAACACCAAAACCACAACACCAACCTGTGTACTGAATGTTGGTGCAACATACCAACTGCTAAGGCAACGTTAGTACATATCTTCTCTGAAAACGTTTATTCAGAGAACTGACACTTGGCAGGCAGACTCGCACAAACTCACGCTCATTTACCCCTTGAACATGAGAGCTGAAACCCAACTGGAGAGTCAAAATTCACCTCTTCCGAGGCTTCACCCAGGCCTCCTTCCCTCAGCGAGGTTGCTCTTCTGTTCCCTCCCCCAAAGCCCGCTTGTTCCTCCTCCTCTGCACGGGGCACACGAGCTGTTGTGTGAGAGAGGTTTGATGTTTAGCAGAGACTGAAACTTGCCACTCTTATGTATCTCTTTTACTCATTTTTAAATTGTAATTGATTATATTTTGCTTGTCATAGAAGTTATGATTTTTCAGCAGCACATGTAATACAGGCACAGCTTTGGTTCTGATACGAGCACTGTTAAGAATGAAGTCATTCAGGTCACCAAAGCTGCATACGAGTGTCCACTGTTCCCAGATTAGGGCTTTAAACGTTCACCTCTATATTTAGAAACCTAAAACCAAATGGCCAATTTTCCTGATGACTCAGCACCCATACTGACTGCAGAAGAATGTGGATCCCCAGCAGGCCCCTTGTATAAAAGTGCTTAGAAAGTCCAAATGTGAAAGTTACAGCTTACACGCTTTTCCAGACTAAAAACTGAAAGACCAGTAATAACTTTTTTTTTTTTTTTTTTTTTTACTTCTCATCCCATACTACCATTGGTTTTAGGAAGAACTTCTAAGCATACAACCTTTCTCTTTTACCTTATGTTAAAAAAGCCTCTTTAAAGAATTTCTTTTTTCTCATGCCTGGACTTTAATTGGATGCCAGCCAATTTCCATTTCTCTACCTCCCAGCCTGCTGACGTTCTCTATGCTCTCATTTTATTTTTATACACACACACACACACATGTATGTATACAATCTAAGTCCTTTAGGCTTTTTTGTAGCAGTAACAGTTTTGTTGTTGGTGGTGGTGGTTTTTTTTTAAATAATTATCAGGGAGCACTGAAATAATTGGCAACACTCTCAGAGAGATAAAAAAAGGTCGCTCTAGGCTCCCCTGGGGAAAGTTTGCACGTTCATTGCTGATCTCACCTAGTAAGCTGGGTATGAAAACCAAGAGGCCTGAAGCTGTCATTGTTCATGTAGTTACACGTGGAGATTTATGTTAAACTTTGTATTTATTCACTTTATGAATACAAATAGTAATACTTAGATAATGTAAGTAATACTTACATTCCACTTGGGAATCTCCATAAGCTTTATTAACATAAATCAGAAAGTAGGGTAGCTGGAAACAAGAACATGAAAATTATATGAAGCATTACAAGCACACATATAGAATATATCTACTAAAAAAAAATGCTGGTAACATAGCAGATAAAACTGTCCCATTCTTGATCTCACAGATGGCAGGAAAATCCACTGGAAACAACACTCAGTTAATATTTGCCTGCAATATCATCCACAATTTGTGGCTTTCAAAGAGTGTTATTATGTGTGTTTTTTTCTTTTTTAATCTGGTGGACTGATTTAGGAAAAGGAGAATAAACAATTGTGAAAAAAATGGAAGCCTAAAGCATAATGTAAGTTTAAATTACACTGCTTTACTGGTATGCAAAGTCTTTTGGTAATGGGATAACACAATTTCTATAAAATCTAAAAAGATGGGGAGACATAAATATGCATATTTGCTTCCTGACAATGCATTAAAAAAGCCATTTTTCTCCTTATTGGTTTTTTTTTCAATCTTCGCAAATTTTCTTATTTTGGACTTCAAAGGACTGTTAAGTTTAAGAACAGGCATGCCTTCTCACAGGTACTTTCTCAAGTATTTGAGAGAGAAACATAGCAAAAATGAACATGTCTTAAGCATTTTATTGTAAGTCAGTTATCTTTATCAACCATGCTCATCTGGTTGGTTGTCAAGTTTCATACCACCCGTTAGAAAATGTTGTAGGATAAAAAAAAATCTGAAAATCCTACACTAAAATATAAACAAAGATATGTGAGCATCTTAAACCCAAACCAAATTTCATCCCTTAAAGAAGAGTGAACAAAGCTATTGTGTCTGTGCAATTGATTTTTAATTAAATTTTTTAATGATTAGCGTAGATGTTCTTACCGACAGAACGTCTTTGTACTTTATGTTTGCATTTTTATTTCTACAAGGAATATTAGGCACCAGTTAATCTGGATTCAAGCAACTAGTCTATATCTTGAAGTGACTCCATAGACTTCAAGAGTCTTCTGGACATATATTGATATAAATGACATTGGGAATCTGGGTCAAAGATTCAGATTTTTTTTTCTGTGAGATTTAACCCTGAGGCCTTTTATTAACATTAATTACTTCAAAGTAAAATAAATCTTCACTGTTGCTGATACTCTGCCTCAAGCCAATTGATGCAAGAAGGAAAGAGTGTAGTTCAGTAGTTTGTTAAATATCTTAAGTGATATACTACTACTTACACGCTCTGCAGACTGCGTGCCCTGAATTTTCCTTTTTCTTCTGCTTTCATTTGCTATTAAAATAAGTATGTGCAAAATAAAAAAAAACTAAAACCAAGGTTCTTGTTGATTATATTGATTCCATGTCAACTTCAGAAAAATAAAACCTAGATTCATTGCCAGCGTGACTTTGTTCTTCTTTCTTTGTATAAGCTAGCTCAGACTATTTCCAGTTTAAAAAATAGACCTTATTTCAGAGTGCGGTAACTACCACCAAGTATTTGTTCAACTCACTAATATTCAGTCTTGAATAACAAGATGAAATGTTTATCTACAACAAGATTAGGATTGTGTTTGTCATAATGTTTATCTCAAAGCAAGTTATGCTCAGTGACAATCACAGCTTTGTCATATCATCTTTTATTAACACAAACATCTTTGGATGTATAGATCACCAAAATTTAAAAAGGATTAAATGATTGATTTTGAACCGCATTGTGTATCATCTTTGGGTTTAGCTCAGCCCCTGTGTAAACAGGCTTAGCATTGTCATTGAGAATTACACCCATTTATGCCAGGGATTAACATGCCAGGGTGTCTCTCTGTGAAATCACAGCTCCATTCTGAAGATGCAGCTTCTTGCTATTTTCTCTTCATTTTAAGTAAATGCACATTTAACTACAGGCTGCACTGGTAGTACATGGGGATGGAGATTAAACCTGAAGTGCGGAAGATTCAACTCTGCTCCACTTCAGAGTAAAAACTGTTTCTCAGAGGGATTGTCACCCACATACAAGTGCTGGAGTGCAAACCTCCTCCTTCAAATACCTTACACTGCCTTTTCACTTCTCCACCCACCACTCTCTCCCATCCTCTCACTGTTGAGTGTAATCAGTGTCACTGGAAACTAAGCTGCCCCATTCCTCAGAATGACATCTGACTACTGTGCCTAACAGGGTATGTAGCAGAGCCATTAAAAATGGCAAAGCTTTTCCTAGCATAGAATAAAAGACCAGTGGTAAATTCGGATTCTCTAAGCCCATCTGCTAAATCCTACACTGCACAACAACCCTTTTATTCAAGTTCAAAGATGCAGCTCCTCCATTTAAAGAGCACTTGTTATTTGGGCGGAAATGGAGGCTAGAGTGTGCCTGACACTAAAGAAAGAAAAAATTAATGTTGGCTCTGCAATGAAACCCTCCAATACACCCAGTTTGACCCAAGCATAATTAATCAATTGTATGCTCTTTTAGCAAACCAATTACTTTCATTCTTCGGCTTTTGGCTTGTCCAAATGCCAGTTTACAGTGATATTGTCATAAGTGACAGGAAAGTGTGGTGAGTCTCTCTCTCTCTCTCAGGCACCGTACTGAATTTGTCATTCCATATAAAATACTAACTGCTGTATGATTGCTACAGAACTACATGTTGTCATGCCAATTAGTATGTTCTCTTTTTTCCTACTTTCTCCCCTCTATCTTTTCATAATTCAGTAATCTGTGCCTACTAGACACCCATTTTGTATTCAGGTTTATTCTCTAGCTCTACTGCTGAGCAATGTTAGGATCTCAAAAAAGGTAATGAGAAAAGTTGTAGGACTGTTGTTTGGTTTTTTTTATTAGAGGCATTAGCAACAGTAAATATGCAGATTTTTCCTTTCACACATATAAAAATGAAAATGGAAAAATCTAATATAACCCATTTTTGGTAACTCACCAATCTTTTGGCCTTGTGAACATTGTGATTCCTTGGTTTTTTTATAGGCTGCGCTGTATATATTTATCAATGTAGGTTTGTTGCCTGCCAATTTGACCAATTTATATTGCTTTTTGTATCATGTAAAAGGGATAAACTAGACGTAAATACTAACATTATATGCCACCCTCACATTGTCTATCATTCATTTGCCTAACTTGCTTTCATATGAAGTTTTTTCTTGTCTCTAGGAATTTTCACCATCTATTTCTACCTGCATCTTTTTTCTAGCTGAACAGGGCACACTATAGAGAAGACTAAACACTGGATTTATGCAGTAGCTATAAAGCATTCTATTTTTACATCACATTTATAACTATATAGCATTCTATTATTTACATCATATTTCTAAATTTTAACATTTTGGCTGTTTTTATAACTAGCAGCATACACCAAGTCAGTGTTTTTAATGAATTTAAAAGTTCATTTAGTATGAATACAGAGGAATCCTCAGATTATTCTTTGAGCATTTATTAAATTGTTTATGTCATCAATGGGTTCTAGTTATCATTAAAGTAATTCACTTGCTTTCTTAATCTTTCATGTTCCCTTCAAAATTATAGTAACCTGATCAATAAAACATCCTCTGAAAATGCAAATCCCTTACTACTAACTCCTTTTTCACGGTAAAAAGTGACAAAATACCTGTGGCTAACACTCATAACATGGATATTTGGTTTAATACAGTTGATGATGCACATTATACCTTGAATAACTGTATTTTCAGCCTCTTGGATGACTGCTGATCTGCAACTGTGAAAGTGTTTAAAAACAATAAACATGTTCCTTCTCTAAACTCTTGTAATCCCAGGTAAAACCTAAAGATTATTCTGCTATTTTCCTTTTAAATTGTATTCCTAGTTTATACAAATTCATTTAAGTTCTGTTGAACAGATGCAAGTATAACAGAAATTGAGATTGGGAGGCACTTCAAGGTGATAATCTGCAGATATGGTCTTGATTTAAATGGGACAACATCAGAACATATGGAGTAAACTTAATTGTCATACCTCGATGGAACACAGTAAGGACGCAGACACTTCTGTTATTCTTTTGTACATGCTTCCCAAGAGGTTAGGAGTGTAGCTTCTGTCACTATAGAGTTCTACTTGAAAGAAGGTAAAAACATTTTTCCCTAAAGAAAAAGCAAAAACAGGTGTATCATAAACCTGCTTGCACTACTGCAAACATGTGCACAGCACATATAAACTACAACAAATGAAACATTCCATCTTTGTAATAAATTGAAATACGTTGTGCACATATGGATGAAAAGCCTATAATATTCCACTAAGCTGTGAAAATACAATACCACTTGGGAGAAAAAGACTTAGAAGATAGGTCTTTCCACCTCCAACCATTACCCCAATTTCTTTTGTTTACCAGGGTTTTACCCTATTTCTGTGACAGATCAGTCCCCTTTTTCTTCTTCCCTCCTACACTTAATTTCACTCGTTTCTAAGCACAGAGTCCTCACCCTGCCACGCTGTCTCCTGTTTTGCATCTCCTCCCTATATGGTGCCCATGGTGTTCTGTTCCTCAGTCCCCTGTTCAGCTCTGCATCTCATTCTTCTTGGTCAGTCCATTCCAAGGTTGAACCACCCATTATGAAGACACTCTATAAAGAAGAAATGGTTTATGTATGAACTGTCTACTATTATCACTGCCATTACTAACAGCATACCCTAAGGTATGTATGGCTTAAAATAATTTAAAAATACAGCTAATACCACCGTATTAATTTAGCATCTATACAATTAATTGCATTCATACAAAAAGAAAAAGCAATCTGTTCTGTACAGAAGGAAATAAAACTCTCTTGCTTTGATCCTAGAAATAACCCATCCAGCAAACTTTAGTGCTATGGCTTCTGTGGAAACTGCTTAATTGTCTACTAAGCACAGGAAAAAGGGGAAATGAGGCATATGTCAACAAATCAAAGAGCACACCACAGCAGTGAAAAAAGATCATACCACAAATCAAAATGAAGCAGCGAAATTTGTTTTATTTCCACTGGTGTTTAATACAAATTTCAGGATGGTTTGTTACAAATTTTTAGTCATTATTGAACAGTGGAATCTACAGATTAGCCAAGTCACAAGCCAAAGACAAAGCAGAAACAGCAGTTTTCAATACAAGAAACTTCGTCCTAGTGTCACTAGGGTTCCCGCTGTCTCCCCATCTGCCCTGCATTTTGGTTGTCCTCTTCAGATTCAGTGATTTGTGGATAACTGCACAAGCACCTGCCTTGGTTTTGCTGGAAAATAACCAATATTTTTTGTATCAGTTAATTGTTAGTGACTAGATACTTCAGAATTAGTGTAGGAAAAAAGATCACTTTCTTTACTTTATAGCTGTCATGTACTTCCTTAAAAAACAAGCAAGATCTCAGCCAGTGAGTACCATTCTCATGTATTCCTGTATGTACATGTAACGTTATACCAGTGGAGACTGGCAAAAAGTACACACTATTGATCAAGCAAGCCAAAGCCAATAAAACCAGCGAAGTCAAAGCTCAATTCTAACAAGATTACTCTTCTCTAATTGCCACTTGTATATATTCACAAGTCTTCTTTACTAGTATAGGAAGTCATGGTGAACCAAAAAAAAACACCCAACCAAACAAAAACCCCTATTTGCAATTCACAATTAAAATGTTTAGTATTTACATACTCTGTACTTGTATAAGTTTATATAATTAGAGATTTCAGGTACAAACCTGATTAAAGAAGTAACTTCAGATCTCAAAAGTGAAACTTACAGTCTTTTTCTATGCTGTTTTCTACATTTCTATACTGTGCAATACCCTAATTTTTCTTTCCCCCAGAATTAAGAGTAAGTGATTTAAAACTGGATTTCCTATATAGTTGTCTGCATCTTTCTCTTATTTCATAGTTATAATTCCTTTCTTTTGCTTATATTGTAATACTAGTTTTCCCAACTAATACAGGTAATTGAGAAGTATTTTAAAACATGACTTTGATTAATTTTTTTAAAAACTGAAATGTCATGAAGCCAAAATACAGAGCATCCTACTCAGATTCAAAAGTTCTTATTAGGAATAATGGTTTTGTCCATTTCCCCTTCTATCAATCTTAAAACTGTTCAGACTATTTACAGTTTATAGTGGATATTCTACACTGACAAATAGTAGCTGATCTTATTACTTCTAAAAAGTAACTACTATTCTAAAAGACGCAGCAATACTAATGCTGCAAGGTGTGGAAGAGAAACAGCCAGTTTTGCTCAAGGCCATATGAGAATTCAGGGTTTGGTTTCTTCTGATGTCACATTTTTGTTAAACTAAAAACATAGCATATTAAGATTTTGCCAGAATCAACATATCAGTGTGAAAGCCAAAGCAAACATTCCATTAGCCTCTACACATGGAAAATCGACATCACACACATGAATAAGACTACATGGTGCTCAAGAGCTTATCATCACCATCACCACCCCTGGAAAATTCTACAACTGAAATGCTTTGTGCTAGACTAAGAGCTATGCATACTCAGAAGTCAAGGTTAATAACACAAGGTAGCAACCTAATTAAAATATAGGCATATATTTATTTACATTTCCCATGCAAATGCTACTGTCTCTTAAGACTTAGGGCTTGAAGAAACACAGCTACATTTTCACCTTTGACTTACACCACAAGAGTTTTATTGCAGGTTACAATAACACCATTGCTAGCCATAGCTTTCTAAGCCACTTAATTCATAAAACAGTATCTTAATCTACCAGGAGTTTAGAATACACTAGAAATACAGGATCCGATCTTACCTTCAAAGACCCTTTATAGCAACTCATTCTTGAAATAAATCTAGGTTTGTGGAAATTAAACAGGTCCCTCATCTTGTCAAAGATGACGAAGATACTTAACCTCTAAATTTAGATATTTCTTTTTTCTAGAAGACAATCAGTTCTACTTAGCTTAGCAGCTAACAACTTGCAAAAAAAAAAAAAAAAAAAGGTTGTCAGCTGTGACATGCTTACCATTCAGACTAAAACAAAAGCAAGAAAAGAGACTTTAAGAGTGTCACTATATTAATGCATTCAAAACTGCACGCATGTTATAGATTGCATGCATTCTATATCCTTGTTGAAGATATTTATTTTATTCATTCACCTGTTTCATGCCTTCTCCTCCTTGTGGCTAACTGATTGTAAAATTGCATTTAAATAGCAGAAGTGGCATCTTTAAATACTAGCTCAACAGCCTCGGTATCATGGCCAGCATCTGAAAACAGTGTTTGCATTTCTGTTTTCTTCTTAAAAGCACTTGACATACTAGTGTAGTTCTGTCCTTTCACTGTCTCTCCACAGGGTCAATATAAAAACATTGTGCCTTTTTTCTAAGACTCAAGCCCTAAGAAAGCAACCTATCTTTGTAAACAACAAAAATATCTCAGCTGCCATGTAGATCGCCATTTTAGTGCGATTACATTACCCCATAACAGTATTATTAATATGTACGCTTAACTACTCTTTTTGCTCCTCCCTCTAGTGTGTCTGACATATCAAAAAATATCGCTTGTACTTATCCAGGCAAATGTTAACTATTTGGTTTCAGCATGGTTTTGGCATTTTGATAATTCTTTTCTATATTATGTTCAGTTTACAACCTACAGCACTTTAATGTATGTGTCACTAAGCTGTTACAGAAACACCAGTTTTGCATGTTTCTGATGAGCATGTAGATGGAAAGTAGAGACTTCAGAGGAGTAAGTCAGTCGCAGTAGAAGATAGCAATCACTGACTGATACCTATGCATATCACATGCAGTTAGTATGAAATGATAACTTACATGCAAATCAGAAAGAGATTTTGCCTTCATTATTTATGCATCAAGAAATTTCCCCCCAAAGAGGAAATACACTTGCAAGACACTCAGTGGTTAAAAGAGACATGACTCAAATCAACACTGCACAGCTTGTAGTGATAGTAAGAACAGATACTCTGTTTCTCTAAATCTCTCAAATAAGCATGCTTCAGTTTAAAACTTTTTACATATTGTGAATTTCAACAGGAACAAGATACATGCTTATACTTGCTGACTATTCATTTTCAAGGAAGTAAAATAGTTCCTGGTCACAGTTATGACTAGATTAATGCATATCCCTTTATAACATATAAAGCAGAAGTCAGAAATGTTGCCTCCCCTCACCCTCCCACCCCCTGAATCATTATCATTTTCACACATACGTTTACACACACACACCAAAAAAAAAAAAAAAAATCAGGGAAAGGTTTTTAGTTCAGTATATTTCTCCTTTTCAGTGGCTAACACAAGATTTATAGGAAATATACATACTCAAATTTGCTCCGGTTTCTGGAGTTCATGGTACAATTATCTGTAAGGGTGCCTTTGAGTGGTTTCTTCAGGATTATTCAGAGATAGCAGCAATGGTTTTTGGAACTTGCTTTGTATCCAAACTCGCTGCATTTTCACTTTTTTCTTTCTGTTTACTTGTAATCGCCGATCAACTAAATTCTGTACTTCAGTCAATCCAGCCAAGTTGAACATGTTCCATACCTCATCTATTTTGTCACATGAAGAAGTATTGCAATTAAAAAAAATAAATACATTTGTAGAATGTAGTAATTAACAGCCTGCAGTTCAACCAAAGATGGAACCAAATCTGTTTTGAGATTTGAAAGATCAAGGAAACTGCCTGCAAGAAGTCTTTTGTTAGAAATCAATTTTCACAGGTCTTGATTTATATTACAGTAAAAAATGTTATGCTGAGGCCCAAACCACATTGGTTATTACTCATGGCATTCACATATCCTGCTTCTTCAGAGGGTTCAGTATGCCGTTGAGGAAAACAAATGCATGTCATTTGGTCATTGTACATTATTGAGATAAAGCTATTTCACCTGCCAAACGACAATCCACACATTTATGCCAACCTAATTTTCTCCTTCTTGCCAGTCACCACTGGAAAACTTTATGCTTCTCTGTCATGAGAAAGCACAAACCAAGAAATTTAAAAAATGAGAAAACTTTGAATTCAAGTGACTTCCCATACACATCCCAGATCCTCCTTCTCACTTCTAAAATTACTCAGGTTGGGATAAATCCTGATCCATCTCTACTGCTTATAGTCTAGGTTGCAGAGAGTAAAAAGGAAGAAAAAGTACTGTGCTGCTTGCTTTCACAATTTCCAGTAGCTGGGCTAAAACATACTAGTCTAAGCTGACTGCCAACAGAACCAAGTTGAGTGGATGGGAAAAGAGCAATAGCATCCCATCATCAGGAATTTAAGTTTAGCTCCTGCAGAACGAGCAGCCTCGAGGCTCAGATTCACCAACACAGCAGAACAAAATATCAGAGCACTGCTACCAACTGTCCTTCCAAGCAGGTTTATCTAAATTTTAAGAAAGAAACTGAGTACATCTTTAAATAACAGAATTTGACCATACGATTAGACACAAGATGCTTAGACAAAGAGAAGTTTCCAGTAATGTCAGTAAAGAATCTTGCAGGAGTCCAGATGCAACAAGTGTATACATAAAGGGAATTATTTTCTTACAACAGTTAGCTTTGTGCTTTGTAAAAGCAGAGTATTTAAAAAAGCAGCTAATAAAACCTTCTTTAAATTTCTGTCCTAAGATAAGCTTTTATAACCCAAATCATCTTGAGAGACACAATCCTTTTTATGAAGCTATATCATTTCATACCTTTGGTAAAGAAATACACTCTGGTTCCATCTCCTCGTACGTAAAAATTTTCTGACAAGCAACGACCTAAGGCATTAGAGCAGTAAAAAGAAAGGACATGTCACTTTTTTTTAAAAAAAAAAAAAAGTTAAAATGAACAATGAACTACAAAAGCATTCAGGAATTACCTTTTTTAAAACGAACTTGAGCTGTGTCATATCTTCCATAGTCTCGAAATAACAAAATTCCTCCAGGCTTCAGTAGTTTAGCCAACCTATTTACAACCCCTTGCATCCTTAGAAAATAGATAGGATACTGGTGAAATCTGAAAACATAACTTGTTTTTCTAGGTGCTTGGAATGTACATAGATTACTCAAACTACAGTGAGATGTGTCTATATTTACGATAAAAAGGCCAGGCACTAGTCAACAGGAAGAACTCTACAAAAAAAGCCTCTAAACCAAAAATTTAAAAGGAAATGTAAGAGAATACAAACTGAAAAGAGAAGGAGCCCTTTTCCTTCACTTCAGCTGAGTTTCAAGGATGGATTAAACCACAGTTTTTGAGTATACAGGTCATATGGGTCAAGTAGATATATGACAAACACTGAATGAACAGTTAGCTACGTGCATTGGTGAGCTAGACTGAGCCTCCTTCCCATACACAGCAAAATCAAGGGCCTGGAAGGCAGACAAAAACTTACCCGATTTCTTTAGGAGGCACTGATCATACACACAAAATCAGTATCTCCACACCTAGTGGCTGAGGATGGAAAGAAGAATCTGAGTAGTACCTCAGGCAAGGAATCTGGCAGAACTCCAGCTGTATATTGCTAGTTAGAGAAGGAAATCCTGCATCCTCCAAAATGCTGGCAAGTTTGTGAATCTTGGTGATATCTAACATCAGTTTCTCCTTATCAAGATTACACCAGCCTGCTGTATGTATGATAGTAATAAGTACCATACACAGTATTCTTTCCCCTTCACTAGACCAGAGTATCTTCATTCTCACTTTTTAACACTGGAGCTTCTTATAAATACATTTGCATTACTCCGCAAAATATGTTACTAATGAGTAATGGCTTGGGTTTGCCTCACTCTTTCCAAATAAACTGAAGGACTTGGGCTTTCCACATTCATGAAAGACCACAATAGCCAGTCTGCACAGGGCAGACTGCAAGGTAGAGAAGTCCCCTTGCCTAATTCAAATTGCCTAATTCAAATCCCACAGGGAAGCAGATAGACCACGTAGAAGATGAGGAGCCAGAGCGAATGTGAAATGAATGAAAAGGAAAGACAGTACACTGTATCTGAAAAGAGCTAAAGAACAGTAAGTCCTACACACCTATACAAAATCAGCATAAAATTGCTGTGTGCCAAGAACACCATCTTTACACCATCCCTATCTCTCAGGTGGCCTTACCCCCTTACCCCAAGAATGTCAGAACTCAAGCACTAATGCAATTTGGTCCTTCTACAACAGTAATGCAGGCATCTTACCCTGCTTTTTAAGAGACAGGATTATGAGGTAGTTCAGCAGAAAATAATGTCATAACTCCAAACAAACAAACAGGAACAAAAAGTATCACACACTTTTTAGACACAGAATTCCCTTAGAGGAAGCCAAGTGCTTTAAAAGTTGTCCTCTTTGCTCATGCTCAACACAAGCAATCAAGTGTGCTGCCACAGACAGAAAAGGCAGCACCACCTAAGAATAAGAGACTGTTCAGGACAGGTATTTGTGCACAGAATTACAGACTTTTCCTATAAACATAAGTTTTGTGCACACACAAAAAAAAGTACATGTACAAAAAGTGAAAGTGCTTTGAGAAATCTCATCCCATAGGACTAAAGCACTTTAATTATATAGCTTGAAGGAAGTTTAATACCTTTCAAATTCTGCAACCAATTCTTAGAGGGCCCTTCTCACAGAACTAAAGTGTGTTAAAAATGGAGTACAAGAGTAGCAATTATCAAAAACTAAACACAACAGCCTGAAGAGAAATCACTAAGTAACAATTGTGCTGAATACAAATGTATCCCTCGTAAATTTTCCAGGTCTCCAAAGTACGGAAGTTCTGCATCATCATTTTCTTGGTTTTCTTTTTCATTTCCCAGTCTCAAAGTTTCCAGAAAAAATGTATACTGAGCAAGATGAATCTGGATTACATTTGCCTTTATGCAGCCATTTTACTTCTATGACATGACAGTAGTGACTAACAAATCTTTGGAAAGTGGGTCTTACAACACAGATAATTACATGGAAATTTTTACATATGTGTATACACACACACACACAAGTATCCATGTCAGCCTTTAGATGCTGACATGGGGAGAAAAAAAGATAAACACATTGTCAAAAGACTAACAGGAAAAGATCCACAGAAATTCTGACAGAACATCCTACTACTGCTTCTACAGGCAAAGCGACTGAATGAACGTGTCCCTATTGTCTAATTTCTTCCTGGCAGAATCACTGCTGTTACAGAGATCTGAACTCTACTGCTTGAATTGTTTTTGAAAACTAGACCCAGGCTTTGCATGACTCACGTGCTCATCTCTGAACAAATAGGAAGGAGCAATATTTTATATGGGAAAAAAATTCTGAAAAGCTAATAATCATTAATAACTTAGGCAGGGAAACAGTTCTCAGACTTGGGCAAATACTGTTCTGTTTGCCAAGCCCATTTTAATGACAGCATGTATTTTCCTTCATATGATCTAGTTAGAGGAAGAGTCAAGGAGTTTAACTTACATGCCCTCTTTTGCATTTTTACCCCATTAATTTTCACAATTATCCAGCCTTAACAGTCAAAGTTTGGCTCCTTAGACAGAGGCATTAGTAACAAGGGTAACAGTACTCAACATAATGCTATGTTGAGCTAAAGTAAATCAAGTTTTCTTAATCCAAACAAGTTACAAAATTCTGAATGCACCTTGGTGTAAAAGGCCTGCATGTAAGCATTTGTGTGCAGCTAAATCAGCAACGTAAGCATTTATCATAAGGTGTTAAATCATGAATGTTTCGGTTTGATCACTGAAAATAATTTCCTTCTAAAAGACCAGTGGTCTGGTTTTTTAATTTGTAATTTTCTTGAATCACTGTCACTTTTAATAAGGGATGTATTTAGTTACAATATACCCCTTGTATTATGATGGAGACAGGAGGCTCACTAATGAATTAGTCTGACCAGCTTTTCTCTTAAGCCTGAAAACGAGAAACAGAATTTAAAATACCTTGGTTTATATAAATATATATATGGAAGCTTAGTAAATAATACATTAAAGATTCATCGTCTTCTTTTGCTATTCTTGAAAACCTCCAATGATAAAAGAGATTTAACCCATTTGCTTTGTGCTTTAGTCTTCATTTACCTGTCAGGATGAATTGTAGAGAGCACAAAGACAAGGAGAATGACATCCAGGATCTCATCTGGAAAAGGATAGGGTAAAGCATCATCACACACATCATGAACAAAGGCAGAACACCAGGCTGAATTGTAGGATGAATGTGACTGTTAGGAAAAAGATGAAAAGAGGCACAGAGAGAACAGTAGTAGTTAATACATTTACTGTGACTCAGGAAACTTTTTTTCTTCAATTATTCAGCATTGTAAAACATTTCATATAAAAGCCTATTCTGTCTGGTATCTTACTCAAGCTGAGAAACAAGCTCACTGATGGTATTCATTCCTCTGTGCATAGAGTAAGACTTTGTTCTTTGGAATATTGAAAACTTCAGTTAAAAGTTGTCAAAGCCATCACAGTCTTTTTCATGAAGACAGCTTCCTGGCAGCCTCCTGAATTACAGGCTTATAAGGTACTCTAAAGCAAGCATATGAATTACCTTTACCAGCTCCACTGCTCCTGAAGCAAAATCACAACAGTACAGAAAGGTTCCAGGTATATTGCTAGGAAAACAAAACCAACACCAGTTAATAAATTATTATTGTAAAAGATAAAAGTCTACATCAGTGTTCATAGAACTACAGAGGGCCTTTTGGGGTTCTCCACAGGTTTGATCAAACATGCCTTATTGATGTCTAGCACATGGAAAGCCACATAGGTTGCAATGAACCAATAGGGCAGACAAATTCATAAGAATACCAACAGGCAGTTAGTATAAAAAGGAAAATGATAGCCTTGTCAGGGAGGAAGTGAAAAGGAAAAGAAAGAAGGTCACAGAGGGCTGTCAGGATTGATGACAACGTCCTGGTGTTGTATTACACATTAATAGGTCACATTTTCTTACAGAAGCACTATGTTAAGTCTCCATCATTAGCCCATGTATGCATTAGCAATTATTAATTAGCAATATGATTTGGGCAGGGGTGGGGTGTTGAAAAAGTCATCCACAGTTCTGTAGACATTTGGGTTCCCATGCACTGCCTTGCTGTGCTTTTGATTAGATTAAGCAGTATTGGTTGTTTTCCTCCATTATCCCCTTCATTTTGTAAGCCAAGATGAGTAAGAATTTCCTGTAGCTGTCTTTTACCTTCCTGTCCCATCCAAGACTCAGCCAGCTGCAAATTTCCTTGTACCATTCATCACATACTAGTAACTCTATGGAGAGATTTTTTTCATCTCCAAAAAAATCACTTAAGAGAAACTGAGCAACCCCCTTAAAACCTAGTGAGGGATGACCTCACAGTCAACTCATGATCAATTAACGTGTCTTTAAAAATATTGGAGATTTTGGACAGATGGTTTCTTTAGAAAGGGAATCAAACTCCGGCAGCACCCATAAGATCTCACAGTATACAGTGCTAAGTTAGTGACTTTTCTCTGAGGGCTCAAAAGGAGAACCCTTGTGGACCAAAATATATTCCATCTTTGTTGCTGAGCAAAACTTTTATCAGTTCTGTGCCCACCATGAGGATTGATGAGTTTAGATATTTGTCATGGATGAAGACAAGCAGCCTGGCTTTAGACCCAGCCAGTCCCTTGGGAAAGGTCAGGCTGACTACCCAATTGACTTGTTAGGATGTTATTTCAATTTTTTTTTACAACAGAAGAGGAGCTATGTAGAAAGTCAACTTAAAACAAAGGCACAGCTTGATCGGGATAGTGATTTCATGATGCATTGTATTAAAAAGCAGTAACTTAAAATTTAAGGAAGGCAGTGGGAAGCTGTTTAGAAGTTACATTACAAACGTAAATGGAATTGTTTTTTGTAGCCAGGATACACCCATACTTGACACTGGCTTCTTTTTATAGGCATACAAAATTTTTACATTATTTATATAAATTTTTCTGTATTTATATTATGCAACTTTAATATTATTAAATAATAGTAAACCCAACTGTGCTATAAAGCCAGGTCTGCTAAGAGATAAGAGGGGTTTCCATCAGTTCACATACAAGATAAATGTGAGTCGTTCAATGTACCAGCCAATGTGATGGACTGGAGGATTTACATATAAGAATAGAGATCTCCAGGAAAAATACCTAATGAGTGGATTCTTAATTAGCAGAAATGCCAACCTATGACTAATGCCTCCTGTGAGGAAGACACAAAAGTTTGTCTCATCTTTTTTAATACAGCCACATGATATCTTTTCCCTATATAGTGTTACTTTCCAAACTTTTCATATGAAACAGGGCTCCCCTTTCATTACATGCTGTCTAAAGCAAGGCACTTGTGGGATGAAGATGCATTGGTAACACTAATGAGTTGCACGTATGACCTTGGTGCATCACTCAATTCCTCCTGCTCTCTTCTTTCCATATCTGCAAAACTGAGTATTTCTGTATAGTGGTGATGCCAGCAATCAGAATTCATTTATAGAATACCAAACTCAAGCTCTTCAAGGCACGAATAAAAAGAAAACTATTTCAACCCTTATACATACACAGCCTTTCCAATAAAGCCTTCCTGCCTACATGGAGAGAGGACATGCTGTTGTAACAGCTTTTTCTAAAACTGGACGCTAAGTGGATTAAGATGTTTCAAGGAATTAAGTAATGCAATACAGAACTTACACCTTCCTTGACACTAAAACCTGAAGCAATATGACAAAGCCTACCAGCCAAATTCAGAAATAACACAACTTCTTACCATTAGATCACATGTCATTATCTACTGTCCCCGATTTTGGGCTTTTGAAGAGATATCTGGTAGCTTTACAGTGACATATAAGACAAGAGACTATTTTACCTGACTGATTTTAACTACCAGAAATCAGCCTGAGCACACCTGAAGACAAACCTTGTAAGCAAATATGGTCCTCCCAAGACTAGGGTTGACCAGTATGAGGAGTATCTTGTGCTGGTGCTACCAACATTATCTGAGGTCTGCAAGCAATCAGAATTTCAGGACTCTCAACACTTCCTGCAGCACCAGTCTAGCACCAACATTTGCAGAAAATTAAGAAGATGAGAACAGAATTTTCATATTTGAAAATGCAGCACTACATACCATAGAACTTTCAAAATAGGAAAGACACTGTTCCCAGCACCACAGCCAACCTAAAATCGGAAGAAAATCAAAAAGTTAAAATACATGAGCAAATAAAACCTCCTATTTTTTTATCTTTCGTCTTACATGAGTTGGTAGGCAGGACCCATTAGGCCTAAAGGTATTTTGGACAGAAAAGGTATAAACAGCTCGTGCTACAATTCTCAGATCATTGCTATGATCATGTTTCTCCTCAATGGCTTTCTAAAGTTAAGAGAGAATCCACCTCTCAAACTGCATAGGAAAATACGATATTCTTGTCCAATTTCACCATTTGGCACAAATTAGTCAAGTACTTGTACTTTAAGAACAGAGCACTTTAAGGCATAAGTTTCCTTAGGAAATCTGAAACCCAGATTCCAGCGAAAATTGAATCTGACAGTCTAGCCCTCAATTCTGATTTGGGATAAACTTTAAAGGGAAAACAAAGCCAAGATTCTAGGTTTTTCTGAAAGTTTCTGCCATAAGTGACTGTAGTACGTACAATTCTGAAAGCTTACTTTCTTGATACTTATTAAGCGTCTTTAACAGGCTTTTGAGCAATTGAGTTCTGTATGATGGGTAGAGTATTTGCAGTGCATTACCTCTAATATTCTGTAAGTGGCATCACTACCAGGGAAGGATTCCAGCCTTCCAAGTTCTCCTCCACAGACTTTACCCTGAGGATTGTCAGCAGGAGATTTTTCTTGCTTTTTATTATATACATATCCTTGTACAGCAGTAGAACCACCTCCATCATTTTTCTTCCAATATTTTTCTCCTTCCTCAAACATTTCATTTTTGTGTAAAAAACTGTTGGTACTATTTATTTTTGTGTGTTCTGAAGATCTTTCTTCTGTTTTCAACTCTTGTCTCCTTTTCTCTGGAAGAATTTCTGGGAACTCTAGAAACAGCCAATTGCGATCCTTGAAAAAATTATTTTTATGAGTCTTGTAAAATTCATTCCAATATTTGCTAGCTTCTCTCTCATATTTATCTGAAATTCAAACAAAACAAAAACTTGGTGAATAGAAGCTTAGCTACAAAATACTGTAAAGCAAAATGGAACTTGGACCCAAATTTACAGTTTAAAAATCCATAGTTTCCGACATTGTACATATCTAAATAAAAACATACAAATTTTGGGTCTTGTCTTAACCTGTGCTCAAAATAACTCCCATGAGGGTTTAATTAGATTTTATGCTACTTAGGATGGGGCATACAGGCTTTCTGCATCTTTTTTTTTTAATATACTGGCATAACAAAACATCACCAAAATATAAACCTGTGAATTTCTTAGGCAAGCTTTCATGTCTCAATAAAAACAATGCATCTTTTCAACTGAATGTTCTCCATGTTCTTCCTATTTAAGAAATACTAAATTGAAATTAATTTCATTATTTATGAAATTCTATAAACAAATTGTTTTATTGATTGATTTATGTTTTATTGAAAATTTGTTGGTAGGTAGTCATGTCTCAAAAAAGTCATCAACTAGAAACCTAGTTCTGTGAACTGCAATGATAAATGCTACTGCACAGCCAACAGACAGTAATTCACTCAACCATTCAACAATGCAGTTTTGACAGAATGTAACAATACAGTCAGAAGCAAAATCTTTGCTTTCTTACTTGCAAAACACTTCAGAGAGTCTTACAATAGACCTCTGAGTTAACTTTTAGTTCACAAAACATTCTAGCAATGTTAGAATGTCAAAGAATAGGACTGGAAGGGTTTTCACTGGTCAGGGAACTCATACTCCTTCTCCACAGAAATCTGTGCAATCTTAAAATACAACCTTTCATATAGGTTTGACAGCTTTCTTCAGTAATAATTACAGTCCTTCACCATCTGTACAGATAGAGACCTTTTCCACTACCTAATCTGAAACTTCCTTACTGCAATTTAAGTCCAGTAATTCTTGGCCCATTAACAAAGCAGATAAAGCAATTGAAGTCTTTCACTATGTCTCCCATAAACAATCTCTTCTCTAGATTGTCTAAACCTAACTCTCCTTTTTTTCCACAGAAGTCATGATTTTTAAAGTTTTGATCATTTTTATTTTTCTTCTCTAGATTGTCTCCAGTTGATTTACTACCTTTTGGTGCTGTATTCCAGTAAAGGCATTATCAACACAGAGCAAAAAAACACACTTTACAAGGTTTACAGGCTGTAATCCTGTTTATAACTCCCAGCTTGCCATTTTGCAACAGCATGACACTGCTGATTCAGCTAGTGATTCACCACAACCCTCAGATCTTCTGCAAAATGACTACCTAGCCAATTGTTCCAGAACCTAGTATATTTTTCAAGGAATTATTCCTAAGCAAAGTATTCTACATATATTTTTAGCAAATTTTTATCTTTCAGATCCTTTTTTCCAACATTTCTCCAGATCTTTCTGAATCCTAATCCCATCCTTCAACATACTTGAAACATCTCTTCACTTAGGATCATCTTCAAGTCTCCCATTTCCTGAGGTCACTAATGAAAATACCAAGCAGATCTGGACACAGAACAAAATGCTTCTCTGCCCAGCACAGCCTTCCAATTCTGAAAGGCTCTCTAGGCATTCATTCACCCAAAAGCAGTTTCATTAGCTCTCGCTTGCCTAACTTGCTTATGAAAATGTCAAGTAAAGCAAGTTAGAAGCCTGACTAAGGATAAATTTCAGGACTTCTGCTGCTCTTTCCTTATCCCCGGGGCTGGTAACCTTCTCCAAGAAGGAAATTAGCTTGATTTTACATGATTTATTTTTGAAAAACATTTCTTGGCCAGTATTCATATCCTTTGTTCTTCCAAACCCAGTGTCTGCAAGCTCTGGATTAACTCTTCCAGTATTTTTTCCAGGAACTGAAACTAATTATCTGACTCTCTTCTTTTCCCACCTCCCTTTTTAAAAAAGTAAATACTCTCTTTTCTGTTTTCCTAGTCATTCATGTACTCTATGGATGTACTTTGTAACCTGTTCTTCCTCAGTACGAGAACAAGATCTTTCCTCCTTCTCTAGCACTAATTGTGCTAGCCACTGGACTGCAGCTAACCCTTTCAAAGCAAGACTGATAAAAAGATAAGAATTACAGCTTTTTCAATGTCTCTTTTGTTGATGGTTTTCCCTTCCTCATCCTTAAGTACCAAACCAAATCTTTTTCTTGCTTTTTCCCCTCATTCCCAAAGCATTTACAGAACTGTTTCTTGTTACCCTTGACGTCTCTTATTAAGTGTACATCATATAATGTGTTGCCTTTTTTATTCTGTCCTTACTCACATACACTGACCCCATTAATTCTTTTAATACAAATGCACAGAATAAATATATGGTGCATTTCTCCTGCTTCTCTCATTTAAATCTTAACATACTATTTCCTTAATCACTACAGCTTTTCAGAGATAAACAAGGCTGAGTATTATCATTAGAGGCACAGACAGGCAGTGGGAAGCGGCAAGGAGGTGGCAGAATGCCTTGTCCTAGGAATCTGCATAATATTTTAAAATTAACATTTAATACCTCCAATTGTATTATTAAAGGGCAAGACCCAGCCATGCAGAGTAATTGTACAGACTTGTTTTATAATAAAACTGCAGAGCTGATTGAGGTCATATATACCAGATTTCGATAGTGTAAGTTGCACATTCACAGATTGCTCAGCTTCAGTATAAAATAACCCAACCCTTCTACTCAAAAGGTTCTTAAATCATCATCACCCCTTCTTATAGTCACTACTTTCCCACAAGTCTGCGCAGATCCCCTGTAGTTTGATTCCCATCAAGTTTTCCAGATTCCAGAACTGAAGGAAAGCAATAGCTGAAGTCAGCCTTTCAGACTGTATTAGTATGGCATTACATAGATTCAAGTGAAAAAACACTTTACTTTCCATTCTTTCTCTGGTCACTCCTGCACCACTGTGTAATAACCACGCAATTTTTTGTTTCAGTTTCTATATTTAAGTAGTCTGACTACCAAATTTTCCAAAGCCTGTAAAAATGACAAAACTAATAAACATATAACCTTCTGAGACAAAAAAATCCCTTAGTCAATCGATCTTTCTCCTTAACAGAATCTTTCAATACAAATAGGTATGCCTGAGAAGAAACTCGATGCGTTAATAAGTAAATCAAATTCCAGAAGGTAGTATCATGAGTTCATTCAGTTTAACTTCCCTTGTTTTAATGACACTCATCAGAACTACTCTATTTTAGTGATGCAGTAGTATTGTTGAAATCTGTCTTGTCTTTTTTCCCCCTTACTGTAGTTTCCAAGGCCCCAAAATAACCTGCTTGTTAGCTTCAGTCTCGTTCATTGTTCACACAAATAGGCCAAAATGTACTTCCACTTGCAGAATGAAGCTGAAGCTTTCTGAAGGAACACTATCAGCAATGCTCACCTATTCAAGTTCTAAACAGAGGGGCATTCATAGGAAATGTCCTTGAATTCTTGTATTTCTTGGCAATAGACAAATGCCTGATTATTCCATTTCTCACCAGCACAAACTAAGTTCTAATTGATTGGAGATGAAGAATGAAAGGTTCTGTGAGCCACATGGTTACACAGTTTGCTTCTCAATTATGAGCTCTTTTTCAACTTTTATACACAAACCAAATGAAAATACCAGATACCAGACGTAATTTTTGAAAAACAAACATCATACTCCTGTATTTAGATAAAGAATATGAGAGGTAACAGAAAAGGGCAGGGTGACAATCCCATACCATTCAAAGTGATGAAGGGCACACAATCCAAGATGCATTCACAGGTAATTCAATTAAAATCCAACATGTACCCTAGTTACACCAATGAAACTGAGCACAGGATCATAATGACACCGTCTAATTTGACAGGTTCAAGACACGCTAAGTAAACTGAGGTCCAGGACATCCGAGTAATTCTTTTCAGAATATCCTTCTAATAAAGGAACAAATCAAGAATCCAGTCTTCTATGTTACTATCAAGTTGATACTAGGGCTTTAGCATACATAACTATTCTAGAGTTTAGTCTAGGGTTTATTTTACCAGTTTGAACCTAGAGCAATCATTCTTCAGAAATGCAGAATACATACAGTTTCCCTTCTAAAAAACAGGTATGAAATTCTTTAATCATTTACAGAGCAGATTCCGCATGATGTATTGGAATACCTTCCACGCAAAGTGTACACACTGCTTCCTGAAGCACTCCCAGCTCAGCCCAGCCAAGGCAGCAAGCTGGCACCAGCTGGGACCAGTACAATTTCATGGCACTTAAATGAAAGTTAAATGGTGCAATGTACAAACACTAGTTCTCTAAATACTCTACAAATCATTAAAAAGCATTTGAGTATTGTACATGGGAATTTTAATCCCCAGCACCCTAGCTGGCTGCAAATTAATTCCTTTTGATGAAGTAACAGTCCTGTGTATTAGCAGTTTTATTCTGAAGCACTGCAAAAGGAGCCAGAACTTGCAACTCCACCATACTGATGTACTTGTTTTACACAGAGCCTACTGGCCCACCAAATGCAAAATTGCTCAAATAAGTAACTGAATTGCTAGAAAAACACACTTTGATACGATCTGTTGAGGCAACAAAGGAAGGGAGGGGAGGAGGGAACAGACACGACCCAACCACAAATTTAGACAAGAGAATGTAGAAATAAAAAGAGTGCTCCTGGATTTCAAACCATCTTTAAATGCTTTAATAGCATTAAAACAGGAAGCCAGTTTAAGCCATTAGGAAATTGTTTACCTTGATCTTCCCGTTGGACTTTCACAAGTGAGTTCTCTGCCACTTTTTCCTTGGCATTCTCCTCTTCTTCTTGTGACCACTGCATGTGGTCCCTGCAAAAGACAGTTGAAGAACCAGCCTTTAAATAGCATTTTCCATAATCTTTTTTTAACAGGGAAAACAGTCACAAATTACCTACACTGTCTCAAGTACATTTTCTTTTGAATGCAAGCAAATGACCACAAGGAGACTGACAGCTAAAAACTAAGTTTCAGCATATAATAGATAAAAGTTACTAGTTAGGTAAAACTGAAGTTATACTTGAGTATATATACTGTATATATATACTGTAGCAGTATGCATTTTTTTCTTAATAACAGAATTAACACATATCCTATAAATTGAGTGCCTGTATAAGAATGTATTTTGAGTGTCCCATTAGAGTTGTGTTTAGCTGAATAGAATAACAGACCTATCAGCAAATATCCTGATGCAAGAAACTTCTCACATTACTAATGTTCATGATGAGGAACAAAGTTCATTTAGCAAAAGAATCAGCTGTTCCTGAAACAGGGAGCATAATCCACCTATTCAAGAAGAACAGGATTTTACTGATTTGGTGAATAGAGACAGAAAACATTGAGAAAAAAGAATGAGACATTCCTAAGAAAAGACAAACAGTGCTACAATGGCTCCAGTCTATGCTATCTTTATTTGTGTAAAGTGGTTAACAAAATGTTATTTTCCTTCATTAAATGGTCACAAAATCAAGCCAAGATCTGACCCTGATGATTAAACTGCCTTCCCTGCAGATTCTGTTTGGATCAGGCCACAATGCGGAGTGCCCAAAAACGTGCTGCTGGCAGCTCTTAAAAGCAAATCAGCTGTCCCTCCAAATCAATCAGTCTGAACAGTTTTAGAAATCAGATTAAATTCGATAATATAATTCATGTACGCTATTAGATCCTAATCCTACTGAAATTAATTAACTGAAAGCCTATGACTAAAATTCCATTGGTTACTATGGGAAAAGGAACAAGGTGCCAACTTGAAAAGTGTTAGTTGTCTTTAAAAGCTAACAAGCATCTTACTGCTCCATACTTGGTGACATATAGATAATCTAATCCTTAGACCTTCACTGTTTCTCTTTTGCTAATTGTGGGAGGCTAATTGGTATGTATTTGTCTGCTTGCCTCAGACTTGATTTCCAAATCTGTACTGAAGTATTTCTCATTACTGTCCCCAGCAGGTTGCCTCTCCCCTTCCTGTATTTGTTCATATACCAAATGTTTCTGTGCAGTGTCAAGGCTCTGACAGATGTGCCGTAGTAGAATAAAACTGAATGACCAAAGCATTACTAGGCAGTCATCCTCTCAAAAAGACTTGCTTCCCTCAATGCCATCACCATTTTTGACCTTGCCTATTTCAGCAAGCTGAAACTAAGGACTATACAGATGACAACATTATAGCCAGCCCTTCCGACAGATGACTTGCTGTGGTGTAAGCTTTAGCTGAGTAATTTTAATCCATTATCGTGTGTCTGTCAGAGCCCTTAAGGGCTTTACACACAATATTATAGGTGCCTGAAGTCCATCATCATCATCAACAACATCTTTTTTTCCTTTTGCCCCTCCCTGGAAATTCATAAAGCTGAAGAAAGATCTTTTGGCTCTTTCCTATAAATTTCTATATGGAAGACCCCAAACACAGGACTGTAGCAGCATGTCTTGATCAAAATCCAAAGGACAGTGGACATAGCATAGTTCTTACGCAAACTGTTTACGTATTTTGGATGCTTCAAATGGGGCAGCTCCTTCAGCAATAGAAGTTGGCAGGAAAACAACACAGAAGAATTCTAAGCACAGAAGTTTTTAAATACAGAAGTGTTTTAAGCTAAGCATTGACAGCAGCAAAGCAAACTACCCATTTTAACCGCACCAGATCTGTTAACATGAGTAGGCCTGACATGAGATTGAGTAATGCTACTTTCAGTTCAGCTTATTCAACATAGCCCTTTTCCATTAATTTGTTTGCTAACATAGGGTTTAATTATCTCTGAAAACAAACATATGAAAACTATGCCAGTTAACAACCTGAATAGAAGCAGACATTTTTTGCTCCAATGTTTAATATCATTCATTATTCTCTCTCGAAATGACAGAAAAGGACCACAGCAAATATCTAAAGCATTAGTTTCCAGATTTAATTTGCTTAGTATTCTTAGCAGCAATGGTAGCAGCTTTTGGCTCCCTGCCAATTTACACACAGGCAAAAAGAAAGATGCCACTTTATGAAGTATCAAAGACGGTAAGTGGAAAACAAAATGATATAAATTTTCATAGCTGAATGCTAAGGTAGATGATTCTCTTATGCTCACCCTCCATGATCTAATATTTAGTTCAACCACCACTCATTCTGATCCCCCTTACCTCCCTGGTGAGACCCCGGCTGACTCAGCAAGTTCCAGATCCAAGGACCTCCTCTCACTTCATAGCCAGGTTCTTGATTTTTTAAGACCATTACAACTTCCATGCAACCTCTGCTCCCACTCAGTTTCACCTGTTTTCCCTTCTGAGATACATGGACAGATTCATCTGCAGATCCACTTTCTAAACAACCCTGTTCCTCGCAATCCCATCTTCACAATCCATCCCAACCACCTGCATCATAGTTTGATAACTCTGTATTAGACTGTCACCAAAAGCTAGCAAGAAAATCTGAAGCAATACATGATCAGCTATTTGGCAGGAAATTAAAAAATGAAACAAAACTGAGTTTCATTGAGGTCCAATGGTACAGAAAAGGATGGCCTTTATCTTAAAATCTTTTCCTGCCTTGACTATATAGCCTACATTTGAACAAGCATTCACACAATTAAAGGATTTTTCCACCTAGCAGGAGCTACTGAGTCTTGAAGATGCTTAAACACTATACTGCATACAGATTTATGAAACACTGAGACAAACTTCACACTCTTAACACAATAACTAGCCAGCTTCCAGCTTCCTTGACCAAGGAACTTACAGAAGTATAAATAACTCCACAGTCGACCATAAGATAGCATGCGTTGAGGACCATGGCTTGGGGACATCTGGTTTAGAAAACAGTAACAGATGACAGATCTAGTTGCGTATCTTACCTCATGAGTTAAGCCCAAATTTAGAGACTAAAAAGAATAATGAAGATATTAGTTTATTAACCAGAAGACAGTCTTCTGCATCATAGTCTTCTCTTAAGATGTTTTTATTCATCAGAATTTTATTAGAGAAACTTCTGAAATAATCTAATTAAAAAGTAAAATGGACCAACCAATAAATAAGATGGACTACTAAAAAGAGTAATAGCTTCTAAAAAACCCAGCAAGTTGGAAACTTCATTTCAGAACAAAACCTCTGACAGTTGCCAGCAAGGGACAAGTCTTAAAAGAACTGCGGATTACTTTCATGAAGTCAAGTCCTGAAACTTGTCATCTGTTACTCCTATGTTATGTTAGCCATTGGTTATCATTAGCCACATCCAGTCCCTTTTCTAATTTTGCTAAATCCTTGCTCTCAAAAATGTGTGTGGCAGAAATCAAAAATACACTTTAAAATAGTCCAGAAAATAATTTCTTGTATAGCTTCCAAATTCACCTCTTCTCATCAAGTATTCCTTGTTCTTAAGTTATGAATTATAAGAATAAAAATTCCTCATCTTCCAAATATCTTAGGCAGATACTTTTCTACTTTCTAGACAAATTTAGGTATTCCTATATCCTTCTGACACTTCCTGTATCACTTATTGTTTTGTATTCATCTCCATTCCATGGTCAAAAATCCTAGCCTTTTCAATCTCAATTTTCCCCCCGTGTTGACCAGCATTCTCACTCTTTTCTGAGACCGCATTAATCATAAAAATACCATTCATAGATGGAGATGTACTGCAGCAAAACAGGGCGATTCTTATTTTTGTTAACCTTTACATGTTAATGTTTTCTCTGCTGTTACATCACTTATTTATGTTAAGATTCAGTTTACTTTTTTTTTTTTAACAGTTGTGCACTGTATGAAATCTCTCCTGAACTATCTGTAACATCTTCAGTATACCTTTAGGAGAACACAAGTAATTTGCATGTTCCTTTCAAAACAGTGTCAATTTTAGAATACAGCACTAACCCAGCATGCAAATGCTGTTGTACTGAACTAGTACTCTCTGCCATTATAAAAAGCACAGGCTATCTTATCTCTACACCTTCTGTCTTCTAATTAATTACTGATCTATAACAATATTTTGTCTTTCATTCCATGACTAACTAATGGCTCAGCAGATTTTTAGTCAAGACACTGAAAACTCATAACTGTCACATTACTTGTGACAATCTCAAGTTTTCTGTAATACTACCTTTACACAATTAGTGTAAGTAGACTTTACACTGTCTATTCTGGCAGTCCATTGTTATATATATATATACACACACACACACCATTAATCATCATAGTAAATACATAAAAAATTATGAAAATCAGTCTTGAAGAAACATCTCACCACATATTATGCTCAAAAACTTTAGAAGGATCAGTTAAAATCCGTGATCCAAGTGGAACAGCTGGGCGTCTACTACTTTGGTGCCTCTGCTGCATCTTGCTTTTCCTCAGACAGAAAGCAGAAAGCCTTGTAATGAAATTCATTTTGTTTAGAGACCTGAAAACACAATTAACTCAAATTACAGTTTTGCTGTAACTTAATTGTTTATGTCACTTACATGAGAAACTGGTCAAATAATTAAGCACCAATATCAGCTTTAGTAATGATATTTTACTGTAGTATCAATTTAAATGCTTTTTAGAAAACAGCAACATCCCTTTAGCACACTGAAAGCCCAAATAATCCCAAAGTAGGCTACTGGAATGAAACCAGTTGAAAGATGAATTATTTGGTATCATTTCAAGGTCTGTCAGGCAGATGAAAAAAAAAGATACATACACAATAAAACAAGAAACCAAGTTGACACTGTACCTTTAAGACGACAAGTAAGGACTGACCCGTAAAGAAACCACTTGTTCTAGTGGGTACACACTGTCACCAAGATTAACGTTTTTCACCCCACTCACTAGGTAACTCACTAGTCACCTGACTAGGTCTTCAAAAGATTTCATTCTAGAACTGTGACTCCAGTTTTATGCTTTTAGGTAGGAAATTAAAGATATTTTTTTTAACATGTAAACATTATGCACCAGAGAGCCTTCCAAAATTTCTGCCATGTCTTCTTTTGATCTCTGTTCAATGCCCTCTTTGAAATGAGCGGGTTTAAATGTTGACTTCTATTAATGCATATTACAAAGTGCCTGAGGTTTTTCTATTACATGTACAATTCTGTCTTAAATTGCTATATTTTACTTTACTTGGAATCTCTTCATACAGTATTAATGAAAGATAACAAGTGTTTGTAGCTAGTACCAGCATTTTGTATTGTTAGGGGGTATTTTTGTGTTCTTTTTTGGTTTGTTGGTTGGTTTTCTGCACTTTTTTGCATATTCTCATTAAGGTAGCCTTTCTAGGAGATGAGTAAAATGAAATACCTCTCCTATTATACAATTTCCTGACGGGCCTTTGTTCTTTTTCCCTTCAGGTGCTCTGCATATGACTTTAAACGTTATTCTTAGTCCTATTTTTCTTTCCTGCCCCCCCCTTTTTTTTTTTTTTTGAGTGCTTCTGTATAAACCACACATACAAATTTAATGCACTAGAAATACAAAATGTAGTTATAAAAGAACAGGCACGAGACATTATTAGAAAACATTCTGTGCAAACTGGTTACAAACTCAAGATTTTTATCTTGTGGAAAACAATACTATTTCATCACAAGTCTTGTATTGTGAATAATAAAAAAAAGAATAATTTGTACACATCAATACAAAACCTGGCAAAGGAATCACTTCAATTAAATGAACAATTCCTCATTTAAGGTGTACTTTTGAATGAGATATGCTTCAAAAAGGGCATTGTTTACTGTTTTTTTCCTGTAGGCTTAAAATGAAACAGGAAGAAATATTAATATTTCTTTTTATTTGTCAAAGAATAAATAAAATTAGGTTTGCTTTTTGGCTGTCAACACCAAATAAAACCAGATAAATTTTGGCTGCTGGGACTGCAATGTTAGCAGTATATGGGGCATCACCATACAGAGAAAATCTAACATTTAGTCCTATTAAAAAATTAAAACCCCTTCTAATGTTAATGAGTTTGTTATGGCTCCTTCTTATTTTTTTAATGTGGCTCAGCAACTGAAACAATTCCAGTTTATACTTTAATTACTACAAACAGTTCATGCTTTGCTTTTGAAAATATGTATGCATTTTTCATAACACAACACATAATTATTAACATATAAGAGATATTATGAAATAGTAATTACGAGACATGAAAATTAAGACATCATGACTATTTCTGTAAGATGTGTAATTTACATAAAAGCAATGTTCTTGAAAACAAAAACAAACAGAAAATTCCCCAAAACCCCAAACCACAATCTGATATAAAATTATTATTATTAAATTATAGAAATGTGTGGATAAGGATTCCATGATTATGTTGCAGACTGTTTACAAATCCTCTTCCTCCTTCAATCATTCAAAAAGACCTGAGTTAGTATCTTGCATTTCCTGTGCCAGCATTGATACTCAACATAAAATACAGTGATTCAGCTGCTAGGCTAGTCACATAATTTTTCTTGGCTTTCTAAATATCTCAGTAAGAACATGAAAAGATGCACAGATGGGATTATAGTCAGATGACTAAGATGATCTTGCATCAGTAAAATCCAGAGGCAACTCTTTTTATGAAAATGTGATCCTTTGAGTGATAATTGCACCAATTTTTGCTGATACATTCTGAAACATCAAGAAAATGCAAGGAGAGCAGGGTAAGTGGAGTTCACTGTTATATCCGGTGTTAAATGTGAAGGAACTCCTTGGGGATGTGTATGTATATCCCTGAGAGTTAGTGTGATCCATAGATCATGAGATTAATAGGCAATCTGGTTACTAAAAGTTCAAAAAGCATCTAAATTACATTTTCAGAAGCAAGTCATTGCTCAATTGTTTCTCTAATTGATTTTGTTAATGAAACAGACAAACACCCTTTCTCTTTGTCAGATAAGATGATCATACCCTGAAGCCATAGCAGCAAGAAATGTTGTCTGAAAGAATTAGGAGTTATTTCCTCATTCAGAGGGTCAGAAAGGCTTTATGTTTGATTATTCTTTAAGGATATCATCATGAAACTGAATTACATTAAAAATACCTACATTTTTAGCAGCACAACTATTTTTCAGAAATAAACTTTAAAAGAAACAACACACTTGGTAACCATGCTGAAAAGCAACATGGAAGGCTTTTTTTACCTGTGGAGCACTGCCTTTTAGCCTTTAGAATTTTGTCATTATTATGAATACAGATCAGGTTCTCAGTTTAGTTGAGAAACTTAAAAAAAAAACCAGCCTTGAAACTCCTCTGCTCCTCCCCAAACAATCTACACAGCACCTTTAGTACAGCTTTTTGAAGGCAGACATGCAGAAGAAAGCATACCCATCAAGCGCTAGCTAGCTATACCTGAAATAATACATTCCTAACTGATGTTAGCATTAAAACCTCTGAGCAGTTACATCCACCGAGGAAAAACTAAAGATAGAGGAGAAAAGAACTGTTGTAATCTTGTTTTTAAAATAGTGAATTTCACACCAAAGCATGCATAAGCCACTTAATTGAAGAGTAAAACCCTTGAGAAGTACCCGTTCTGAGAGATGTCAGGGGTCAGGGGGAACACAACACATGGAAATAACTTGTTGGTTTTGTCCAAGAACCTAGTTCAGTGAACTTATTGGATAAAAACATTTTGAAATTTGACTCATCTCCACCTACAAAGCTAACAACTTCTTCCACCTCCAGTAACTAAGCTTACTTGTAGAGTCTCTGTTATAAAAAAGCCCCTATATTAGGAAGATTATGTGCAGCTTATGTTACAGTTCTAGACTGAAAAGTATTCTGGAAACAATGAACTTCATACAATTACTTCTGCTTGGCACCTAGAAGCTTATCTACACAATACTTGACAATTAATCCCCAATGCTCTCCTGTGAAGCATAGCTGACCTGTTTTATCACCATCAAACGCTACCAAAACTCAGAACACCTTGCCACTTATATAAGTTTTGCGTAATCAGTGACATAAAGTGAAAAATTCTTCAAGATAATGGTAAGACAGTGGTTATTTTTTACATACATACATCTTAATATTTCAAATCAAGGCAGGGGGACAACGATGACTTTACTGTCAACCGCATTGATTCATTAAGTGAACGCTTAATGCTATTCTACACTACAAACATGCCCTCTTGGGGCTTCATGATTTCTCTTTCAATGATATACTTAAAATTATGCACATTTGAAACAATAGGATATTTCACAACTTCTCAAACTCAGCAGATCTAAAACTCTCAAGTTTTTTTCCTTCTCATGCATCATCTCCAGTAACGATGCAGACCTCCCTGTGGGCACACAGCAACTTCTGCAGAGAACTGACTCCCAAGGGGAAAAGAAAAACAAAACAAAAAGGTATTTTAATTTATTCTGACTCCTGTAGAGACAGCACAGTTAACATCACTTAAAAAACAACAACAGATAAAAACAAACAAACCCTACCAGATACAATTTCAACCGCATGTACAGAAATACTCAGTAAGAAGATCCTGTTCTTACACCGCCTGCCAGGTGGCCTGTTAAATAGTCAAGCAAAGAGGAAACAGTTTACAGTGGTAGAGGGAGAGAGGGAAGGAGGGAGATAAAACAAGTCATTTACTGAAAACGTTTACCTGAATCACCATGCATCCAGAAGATCAGCAACAGAACTTGAAGGTATGTTATCTGGGATTAAAAAAAACCCACAAAAGTATGTAGGTACTACACAATCACTTCTAAAAGTAAGAAAGCAGACAAACAGCTGCTAGGGATAAGCAGAGAGCTAGAAGCCCTTGAGAATTAAAAAAATATTATTATTTAATATCCTAATTTTGTATTTATTGAGAATTTTTTCACAGCCACTATTCTCCATCATGATACTCGTGTTGGAATTATTCTGCTATATAAACTATTTTTGCAATATCTTATGAAACTACAAGTTTTATAATTGTATTTTTATTCTTTTATTTTTAAGAAGCAATCATATCATTCCTATAAAAAAGGGAAAATGTTCTTCAATTGAGACTATGAACTACGGCATTAATTCTTGATGGCATATGCAGATCTCAGAAAACAGTGGAAGCAAAGAAAGCCTTCTCCTCAATACTGAGGGAATGAGCTATGCTAGTTAATCTGTTTTTAAGTAATGAAGACAGTTTGAAAAAATGCAACTAAAGATAAAATAATGGCAACTGCAAAATCAGAGACACAAATGGCCAACAAGGAAGAAAGAAACAGCTACCTTAGAAAGACAGCTTTACTGAATCTTTAATCAATTTATGTGAACACGAAATAACTAACAGAAGCATTTTATTTTAATTAATTGTATGGATGGAATTCAGGTGCAACAGGCAACTAATGTAATTTGTTCTATCCTAAACTAAACCTGAGTTCCTATTTGTTTTTTCACTTGCAAAGGCAGGTGATAAAACATTATGATAGAAGCTCATTAAAAAAATGCTAACTCAAGAAAATCAGTATTTTAAGGAAATGTAGGAATTTTGCTGACACTTTGATATATTCAATCTTTATTTTTTGAATCATGGAAAGATTTTGTTTTGATCAGGACAAGTGTTTTTTTGAAATGGCATCATTTCAATTTATAATATGGATGTTCTGACTTAACTATCAAAGGCTATTTTGCCTTTAAAATGAAGCTTTAATAAAGTATTTTAACTGAATTCAAGACACTGAATCCAAGATACTTCAACTTGTGAAGAATACTTTCATTCCAACTGAAGCTCAAATTACATTTCAATATTCTAGAATTGTTCTTGGAATGGAATTTCTACTTTTGTACTTAATCTGTTTATAACAACATTTTCAGTGTTAATTGTCCTCCTGTTCCCTGTTTGTAACACCTACTAAAGGCACACTCAGAAATAGTGCAACTAAAATAATTTGAATAATTAAAATCAAGAAGATACCAGTCACTCAGTACAAATTTCTTAGATATTGCATGACATAAAAAGCCAAATTCATAAATAATTCCTTAGGCTACAATCCGGTAAATACCTGTACATTTGTTTAATTTAACAGACAAGTTGTCTTCCCACGTAACCATGAGTGTTGGTAGGATACGGGATTTAAGTATGGAAGTATTCTGTGTAATCCTCTACTTTTTCCCCCTATTTTCCCCCTTCTTCCATGAGGTAATTCCTATCTTTTCCTGTTACTTACACAGCAAAATACAACACAAAGCTGATTTACTAGATTAATCTACTCACAAGTCTAACATCAAGAGCAATGGTAAACATAGCTCAGAAATAAGGATTCCCAGTTAACCTGTGCACCCTCTGCTGGCTGGTGCTTACAGAGGAAGAAGAAAAAAAACAACTAAAAAAAAAGCTGTTTTGACTTTATGTATAGATAGATAGGCCCAGTGAACATCCATCTAAGTCTCTAAATATATCTTTCAATCACTTAAATTGTTTTTCAACCCTATTTTCTACAAAATACTGGACATGTAACTGTGTTGCCTAACCACCACATTTTTCTTTTATTAAAGATGCTGAAAGTAAAGATAGAGCAACATGCATTTAACTACTATCACTGGAGACCCTCGTTCATTTACATCCCTGGCAAGACTCCAGATGTCCGCAAGGACTTTGCTTAGGTGCAACCTGCCCTGTCAGCTCTGAAGTCACTGGCGATGCTGCAGATCCAGCTGACAGTATGCTCCTCTAACGTCCTCTTCAGAGGAGCAACTGCAGCCACCGTGTTTGCCAGTTTAGCTCACTTCATAGCAATAATTGCAAAGCCCCAGCAAACCAGGGGAACCTTTCTTTTGTTACAGCATCAGCAAAGACTAAAGGTTCCGCTCAGAGATCCTGAAGGAGAGACAGAAACAGATAAAAGATCAGCAACTTCCACGTTACCCCGTTTGGGCGCCTGGCCTCTGGCAAGGAAGGGACACGAATTTTTCCAGACTTCAGGGGCTCTGCTGGCAAGTGGCTCGCGAGGGCAGTGACAACTTTTGCGACGCAGCTCTAAAAATATAAAAACCAAGTGTCACACACCTGAAGACTTGCTGGCGACCCCGGAGTTTTAAACAAACCCTTTCAGCCCACCCCCGACCCCGGGTGCGGGTACCCTCAGTCCGGCACCGCGGCACCCCAACTGCCGCGGGCGTCCCCCGCCCTCCGCCAGAGGGCGCCACCCGCCCCGCCGCCGGGGGCTCACCCCAGCGGGAGGGCATGGAAAGAAAAAAAGATAAAGGTTCCCGCTTTGCTTGCGCTGAGCTGTCACTAGCAGAACCTTCCCGCCTTTTTTGATCAAAAAATCGGCGCGTAAAATGCTTCCACTGACACGCTCCGCACGGCGACGCGCGCTGCGTTTACTCCGCTCCCTTCAGCGCAGCGCAAGGCAGCGGGGCCCGGCCTGGGGCAGCGGGCGCGGGCGGGAACGGCGGCTCTCACCGACCCCCGTGCAGCGACCCTCCTCCTGCCCCGCGGGCCCCCGGCCGGCCCGGCACCCCCACCTGCTCCCGCCCGCCTCAGCCCGGCCCGCCCCAGGCGGCGCCCGCCGCGCCTGGCCTGAGGGAGCGGGCGGGCCGCGGCGGGGCATGGCGGGAGGCGTAGTCCGCCCGCGCCGCGCAGCTCCGCCGGCGAAAACTACAGTACCCGGCGGGCGGCGGGGGGAGGCGGTGACGCTGCGGGGGTGCTGCCGCCTGGCGTGGGTGGCTCGGCGGTGGCGGGGGAGACGCGGTGCGCGCCCCGCCGGGTGTACGCGCGGTGGCAGCGGGCCTGGCTCCGCCCCGGGACGGCGCGGCCGCGGCAGAGCCCTGTCGGAGGGGCTCGTTGGCGTCTCCGGGGAACCGGAGAGCTGGGGCCTCCCGGGCCTTTACCTGCTTCGCTTTACCTCACGGCGGGGGCGAAGGCGATCCGAGGCGGGCCCGGGCCCCGTGAGGCTGCGGGCCCCGCCGGAGCGGCTGGAAGCGGGCGGGCCTGCCCCGGCCGAGCGATGCGCCCGCAGGCAGCCGGCGGGAGGAGGGCCGCCTCCCCCAACGTCTGCTGCCTGCTTGCTCGCAGGGCCCACGGCTTTTACGCCAGAGATGCTGGTGTCGCCCACAGACAAAACCTGGGACTTCTCAGAAAGATAATGTGCCAGGTAACGGCGGTGATACCCGGCGCCCTCCCCTGGGGCGCCGAACCCCCGCGCTCCGCCCGCGGGCGGGAGGGTCCCGGGTCCCCGGTCACACCGACTCTGGGAGAGAAAAAAGCTGCAGTTTTGCTGAAGAGATTTAGAAATTGCTTGAATTTGTTTCATAAGGCTCAGACCTAGAAGTGTGGGGACTGTGCTGTGGAAAAACTGCAGAAGCACTTGTATGTCTAATAATCATGCTAGAAATAGCTTTTTTTGAGATTTTTTTTAATCACTTATTTCTTCTGAGGTGGCTTAATATTTAATAACTGTTAAATTCATAGTGTTTGGTGGAGCATCAATGTTAAATTTGAGTGGAGTTCCACAACAAAACAAGATAATCAACAGAGGTCTTCAGGCAAACATAAAGCCTGAATGTGTCAGTGCAATGCGTGTTACAGAGCAAATAGTAATTAAACTAATTACAGACTAAAGTGAACTTTTTTTTTTTTATCAAAACAATTGACGTATGATACTCCCATGCAGTAGTTAATAGAAATGCATTGACAGTATGTGGAAGTGAATTGGCAATTGTGTAATATTGAAAACATATTTATTGGAAGTCAGCTAGTGTCTAATTATGCAACTACATCAATGGGCATGCAAGGTTTATTGAAATAAAAATTAGGACATCTTACAGAAGTACTTTTTTTTTTTTTTTATTAAGACCCAAACCTTTGTTAATGGTATGGAGCTCCTGATGTCTCTAATGCATGGAAGAAACTTTACACAGTTTATCCCAGTAGCATTTCAGCCACTTTTTGCAAGTAACTGTAAACACATTTTTCTACCTTTCACACAAAATACCAATAGCAGAGTGTAATCATATGTTCAGTAAATTCAATTAATTACATGTAAAATAGTTGTGTGCATATTTAGTTTTATCCTTGATTTTTAAAGTTTCCATCAAAGTTTAGTTGCCAGTTTTAATTTCAATGCAGGAAAGTTAATGATGAAATATTAATTACCCGTGCTGTCCGTAATAGCTAATAAAAAATATTTTAATTTGGTTTAAAAAAAAGACAGGATTTCCCTAAGAAAGGTATTTTAATCTGGTTTAAGAAAACATTTTCCTTTATTTATTCAAGAGCGAAGGTTCAATTAAAGTAAGTTATTAAAGCTGCAAGAGCCAAATAAAACGTTTTCCAAAAGCAAAGCAAGGTTTGTTACAGAAGCTATCACTGCTGCAACCACTGTCTGTTTCAGGAAAGTACTAAATTCAAGAATGTTTGGACAACTCATTCTTCATCTCCTATTGCATATGAAAGGGGAAGAATTTACTTAGACAATTACCAGTGCTGTGTTAGCAGGTAATAAATTTATTGTTACAAGTTACCCTGGCTTACAGTTTTAACACTGTGAATCTGTTCTAGATGTGTTGCTGCCTTTACTCATCCAAATAGCCCCTGTGAACTGAGTGGAATTTATGAACAAAAAATAACCAGGCGCATAAGTCTTCGTTAAATGACACTCTGATGCCATTGCGTCTTAATGTGACACCTGCTTTGGTGAAACAAAGTCTGATCTTACTAGTTCTGTGCAACTTCAGCTTTCAGAGGACTTTAACAGGAGGGGAAGATTACCACCATTTAATATTTTTGCACTAAAAAGCCAAATGAACAAGTAGTTCTTTGTGATCTGGTAACTAGCAGTGTGTTAAAGAACGTGTCACAAAATCAGCCTATGTGACAAGTTTGGTACTATGTCTATGAATTCTGCATTAAAGAAGTAAATTACCGTTCACGTGTAAGTACAGTGTGCTGAGTACTTGCTGGGTTTTGTTAATGTATTCTGCAGATCGGTTCTCTAATCTGATGTACTTTCCTGTTACATGATCATTTTGCAGAGGCACAGCTTAGGAGGCAGCACAGGGCACGGCAGTGGACAGCAAGTTCTGCATACACCAGTCCTTGCCCTTGCCCACCCCTCTTGTCAGGGAAGTAGCAGGAACTTGGAGGTTGTTGTCAGAACAGTTTTGAGACAGTGTCATATGGTACATAAGACAAATTACTCTGTCAGTGTGAACGACTGAGAGTTAATTAAATTAATCTATCACTTACAGCAGAGATCTAAATCTACTTAGTCAGGTTTTATTCCTAAATTGTCTGAATGCTTTCCAGTACTGGATTAACCTGTCTAACATCTTTCAGGTTTATCTTTGACTCATCCTCTCCCTGAGGGGAAAACTGTGCATAGTATGAAGCTTTTATTCTAGTAGCAGGGTTTTCTAAAAAATACCTGTACATGATGCCATGCCTTTATATTATGAAAGGCAACACTGGAAGAGCTCAAGGGGAAGGTTCCAGGGTGATCATTAATTTCTGGAATACACATTCTTTTAAATGTACATCACTAAAGTAAGACTGTTACTATTAAATTTGCTCTTGGGGGAAAAAAAAAAAAAAAAAAAAAGCCAAAGCCCCCACAATACCAAATCACAAATACAGAGAAGGTTAGCTTTTAAGTATTATGTTATACTAACTATTGTTTATTGAGCAATTTCAGGTTATGTTTACAAAGTAAAAATAAGATGTTTCGATTTCTGACCTGCCTAAAGAGAAGGCAGGATTTATAAAAATGTATGAAATTACTTGTTGATAGAAAGTAGTTTATAAAGTATACTAATGATTAGCAATCATTTTCCTCCAGCATTGCACAAGAGCCAAGAATACTTTATCAAAAGCCAAAGTGTTCAAAGTCAGAAAAAATAGAAGATGCTTTATTGTTGGAAAGTCCACTGGTAAGATTACTTTTTAATAGGGCATTGATGTGCAAAAAAATTAATATTAATTTTATATTAATTAGATTAATATCTTCCAATGAAACTTATTTAGAGTGTTCTTTCCCTGCAAACTCTTTTCTCAATGTTTTTATGGAGTTAGGTCATTTAAGGTTTGCAACATGCTTACCTATTTTCACCTAATGTTTAGAGGTATACTCTGAATTCCTCAGTAGCGCATTCAAATGCTTTTTTATGAGCTTTTGTGGAAGATTTTAAAAATGGTGCTTTTATGCTTCTGCAACTAACTCTAATACCTTCTAATATAAATTCTGTTTAATTTTTTCTTCATGTCTTAATTAGCAACGACAGTAGGTGGGAGTTTTAGTTTTTACCAGATCTGTTGACATAAAAAAGCAGATAAACTGAAAACCCATTGAAGCAACTCCGCCCAGAAGCTCTTCTGCGGTTTCTAGCGAATAGATTCTATAATTTCCCTCCTCGTTGAGTTTTTCTCTCATCCAGTATCCTTATCTTAGGAATATTAGTCCCTCAATTAGGAATATTGAGGTGTCTAAAAATAAAGCAGTGTAAATGCCATTCTTAGCAGTTACTGTCGAGTTAACACTGAATGTCTTATTCTGCAATACTTAAACAATTGTCTTCTCAAGACTCATCAATTAGATCGATAAGCAGTTATACTTCCTTTTTGCAAAGCAAGAAAGTTTTAAACGTGTCTTTTCTAGAAAAGGTAAATGTCTTGCGAGAAGTGTGACAACAGGTTATTTATGTGATAGATAACTGTTTGGCACAGGCATGAGCTTAGACATCCAGATGTAATTAGCAGGCCGCTTTCCACCTTTAGTTTTTGAAGAATGTATATTAACTTTTGTTTTCTATTTACTGTGTCAAAATGTTATTTATCCTCCTGGTACAGACTCTTTTCTGAAAACCTTTTGTTACTCAGGGGGAAATGCTACCAAGTCCATCAGACTATAAATCTTCCCTGATAGTCTTGACAGTGCAGAACTGGCTTCTACGTCTCTCTGCTGATACTGGAGAAATACTGGAAAAAATATACCTTGCTGGTTCCTGTTGCAAATTCAGGTATTAAACATTGACTAGCCTTTATATAATTAAGAATCATTAGTACTCTGCTGGAGAAAGGAAATCATGTTTATTTTAGTACTATCCTATGGCTGACTTCTGGTTTGTAGTCTAGCCCATTGCCTGGAGTTCCTGCATGCTGTTTTCTACAGAAGAATTTTGGCTGCTTAAGTATTAGGGTCTCAAATTTGGTATTAAGTTTAACAAAAGCTACAAAAACTAGGCTACTGTTGCCTTTTCTCTGACAATTTTACAACCTTTAATATTGCAATAGGAGCATACCAGGAGAGGATATTTAAGAGTTTTAAACAAACTTCATAAAACATAAGAAAAATATGTTTGAAGTTTAAGTCATCTTTAACTCGCAAGCATTCTTCTCCATAGGGCAGCTCTTACGCTCTTGAAAAGCAGAGCAGTTACTGCTTCTGGTACACTGCATCTTTTTTTCATTTCTCAGGAGAAATTGTTTCCTTTAGGCTGAAGGATAAGAAAGCAGTGATTTGTGAAGGGAAGCAGAGAAAATAAAATAGTGAATGTTCATACTTTCAGTATTCTTGACAATTCTGAATGAAATAAGCCATTGCAAACAGCAGACATCTCGGGCACCTCTGGAATCAGATACCGAACAGTTTGCCTGGACACAGGAATCTGCCTGGTTATAGCAGATTATATTTTATATGAAATAATGTATTTATTATCAAATTATTTTTAAGTAATTAAGATAGGTCTTTCTTGCCACAAATAGGTATCTGAGCTGGGATACTCCTCAAGAGGTAATGGTTGTAAAGTCAGCTCAGAATAAGCTCCCTGCAGCAGCACGGCAGGTAAGTTGGTTGAAAAACTCTGACATTCTTAAATTTTTGCAAAATCGATTAAAAAAAAAAAATCTACAAGGACAGAGATGGAACTGTTATGCTATTTATTATGGCAGAAGATGAAGGTGTTCTACCACTAATAAATGCCTGAAGGATAATAATGATATTCAGTATTGTTGTTCCTTCCCAGGCAGGTATCCAACAATCTGTATTATTCTATCTTGCTGTGTTCCAAGTTTTGCCTCTTTCATTCATTGGAATGCTAGAAATAAACAAAAAGGTAAGTTAATTCCTCTATTAATGGTGATCTGTATTGTAATTATGGGAGAGGCATAGTTTAGACAATTGTCCCAGAGTTTCAGAAGTCATACAGCTTATAAAAGCATTGTGCCCTGAAATAATTAACAGTAATGTTCTTGTGTCTGACAGGGGCATTATGGGGAAGGTATTTAATTTGAATGACCAGAAGAGAAAATACAAATGCATTCTGCTATTGGATTACTCTTTGACCTGTAAAAGGACTTTAGCCTTTACTTAATAGCAGTCATAAGAATTGGGGAATCCTAAAGGGTTTGTAGACTTCTTTTCACCTTTTCAAAAAAAGATAGATGTGCCTTTGACCCACTTCTAGTAACAGTCTATGAATTCTATATGCAGTTGCAAATTTGGATTCAGAGAGGATCCTGTACTCTGTGACAGCTGGATAGTGTCGTTTTAGTACGGTTGTACACAGTCATAGGGCAGTGATTAGACTAGCATTTCACTCTGGCAACGAAGAAAGAAAAGACCTGAAATCAGTACTTTTAGATAGAGTTGTTAGTGTTGCTAACATTCCTATGGAATGCTGTTTATTAATATAATCTATTCATGTATAATAATAACGGTAACATAATATATACTGAGAACTGATTAAAGAATGAACCTGCTTGCAGAATATGACTAGTCCAACCCCAGGTGTTACTGGAGTGCAAAGTATTATAGAAA
Organism: Falco naumanni; assembly: GCF_017639655.2. Lineage (NCBI taxonomy): Eukaryota > Metazoa > Chordata > Aves > Falconiformes > Falconidae > Falco > Falco naumanni. The sequence continues at coordinate 44,712,560 of NC_054061.1, forward strand.
CGCAGCAGAACAGATGAGTTACAGAAAACTTATGACATAAAACACTGATCGTAGGGTTTGGTCAGAACGAAAAATTAAAGCGATTGCAAAATTGAGGGCATAATGTCGGTATTATGCGTTTTGTTTCTTCCCTAATAGAATATTTTTGTCTTCCTTTTTTTTTCCAGATATTTGGTAATAGTGTGACAGATGTTGCTGTTTCTAATGGAATCCTGATTGTAATGTGTAGCATGGGTCTGGTCAGGCTCTATAACTTCCAGGCCATCTCAGAACAGGTGATGAAATATGAAATTTTTCATACAGTCTTATGCTAGTTTGTGGCAGTAAATCTTAAATATTCATGTAATGCCATGTAGGTACATGGGGAATGTGTCAAAGGATAGAGTTCTTGCCTAAATCTATTTACAGTCAGAAGATGCAAGTAGGTAAACCATCAGAAAATTCTACCCACACCAGTTACAGGTGGCAAAATGTAAGAGCTACAGGGTCAGACGGCACTTCAGCACATACAGAGAGGAGCTATGTGAATGCCAGACCAGGATGTGCCCTTCTTCACATTAGTCTGTAGTAAAAAGTCAGCGTTAAGGCTAGAAACTGATGGCCATAGAAGATTGTTTGATCTGAAACAGAACTGCAATGAGACTTTTGAGTTTATATTCTTCCAATCAAAAATCAAACATTAATTTGAAAATAAGACTTCAAGTAGTATCTAACAAGATAAAGAATGCAGTAGTAACAGAGCAGTAAAACTAATCAGCAAGTAAATATGCATCAATAAAGCTGAATTGTTCTGTGTTATTTTAGTTCATGGAACAGCCATTTGATTTGGGACATGAATTCAACTGGAATGGTCAAGTGGGAGTTGTAGGAAAATATCCATTTGGTCTTCCATGTAACATTAAAATAACAGGTATTTATGATCTTTGTATTACCTTGGCTGGGGGCTTTTAAGGATTGATTATGACTTACTTCACACCAAAAAAACCCCATTGAAATTACTGTACTCATACTATGCTATAGCTGTATTTCTGGGTTTATGTTATAATGAAAATGTGGTTTGCTTCTAATTACAAGGATTGATTACATGGGACTTACCTAGAAAACCAGTACAGCAACTAAGTTATTTGAAAAACTTCATAAGCAATGCATGAAGTG